>NC_057807.1:364976270-365260817 GCF_018294505.1 Triticum aestivum
AAGTGAAATCTTTTGAAGCTTGACAATCACAATATTGGTCATACAAGCAATTCATGAATAATATAAGGAAAAGAACTTTCACATGCAAATATATTGTCTTGGAAATCTTCTATGATTGTGAATACCCATTAATTATTTTCAAACTTGAGAAAATTAGTTGAAGTTGGGCAAGGAAGACAACATAATAAGTTATGGTTGTGTATATTTGCATAGAAGTTATATTGTTATTGCTCCTCCAACATGTTCTGTTTGCTTAGGATATTTTGCTAGCCAAAACTTCGTACTACATAGAGATACTACTTGTGCATCCAGAAACCCTTAAACCCAGTTTCTTGCCATGAGTTTCCACCATACCTACCTATGGATTTTATAAAATCCCTCAAGTAAGTTGTCATCAGTGCATAAAGCAATAAAATTGCTCCTAAATATGCTTGATCTTTTATTGTAATGGAAAATTGAGCGTTGTACGAACTTGTGATGGCAAAGTAATGAAAGCGATAGACTACATAATAAAGGTTGCTATGATAAGGGGCAATATAACATGACGTTCCTTTACATTAAGAGTTTGGGCATCCAAAAATAAAAAGCGCATGCCAACCTCTGCTTCCCTCTGCAAAGGGCCTACCTTTTACTTTTCAATATTTACTTTTATGCAAGAGTCAATATAATGCACTCTCATTTCAACCTCACTTATACTCTAGCTGGCAAGGATCATGTGGTGGGGAAAGAACTAGGCACATATGGTTAGTCAAATATATTTGATCATGATTTATTATTGTTGACAATTATCTCTATGATAAATGAGTTGGGAAGCGAAAGATTAAGCCCCTATCTTTCTCTGTGTTTGATGCATGCCATTTTTTCTAAAAATATGCTTTGAGTACTAGCAATCATAGAAGACTATATGATGATTGAGTATGTGGAGCTCTTACTTAGATTTTTGTTGAATAAGTTGAATTGCAATTGTTCGTTGACTGAGAATATAGGTTGTTGAGTTTCAAGAGAATCCACTGTTTGAACCTTAACATGTAAATTGGTTGCCACTTTAACATGAGAAGTTTTATGAGAAAGAATTGTAGTTATGATGCTAGGAAAAGTGATTGAAATTATCATTGATCAAACTTGTGCACTTTGCTAGCATTCACACCTCATAAATTATTTCTTTTATCATTTACCTAGTCGAGGACGAGTAGGAATTAAGCTTGGGGATTCTGATAGGTCTCCAATGTATCTATAATTTATGAAGTATTCATGTCATGTTTACAACAATTTTATATGGTTTTAGTATGATTTGCATGGAACTAACCTGGATTGACGTTGTTTTCAGTAGAACTACCGTGGTGTTGTTTTTTGTGCGGAAATAAAAGTTCTCCAAATGCAATGAAACTTTTTAACGTTTTTTTGGAACAAAAGAGGCACTAGAAACTTCGTGGGAGGACCAGAAGGTGAAGGAGGTGAGCACAAGACACCTGGGAGCACCAGGAGGCCCAGTCACGCCCAGGTGGGTTGTGCCCACCTCCGGGCCCATCTTCGTGTGATTCCAACGCTGAAAAATCCTATAAATACCAGAACCCCCAGAAATAACCCTAGATTAGTCCGCCGCCGCAAGCCTCTGTAGCCACGAAAAACCAATCTGGACCCCGTTCCGGCACCCTGCCAGAGGGGAAATTATCACCGGGGGCCATCTTCATAATCCTGGCGGCCACCATGATGAGGAGGGAGTAGTCCAACCTCGGGGCTGAGGGTTGATGACCCACAAGTATATGTGATCATTTGTAGCCTCTTTTGATAAATAAGAGTGTCGAACCCAACGAGGAGCTAAAGGTAGAACAAATATTCCCTCAAGTTCTTTTGACCATCGATACAACTCTACGCACACTTGACGTTCACTTTACCTAAAACAAGTATGAAACTATTTTGCAAGAATAAAACTATGAGTACTTTGCAAGGTAATAAAAGTGGATAGCTTTTGTCAACAAGAAAGTCATTTGTCCCTAGGTAATCGATAACAAGTCCCGGTAATCATTCTTGTAATTTTATATGAGGGAGAGGCATGAGCTAATAGGCTTTCTCTACTTGGATCATATGCACTTATGATTGGAACTCTAGCAAGCATCCGCAACTACTAAAGATCATTAAGGTCATGAAACCCAACCATAGCCTTAAGTATCAAGTCCTCTTTATCCCATACGCAACAACACTACTATTCGGGTTTAAGCTTATGTTACTCCCACAACCCACCAGAAGAGAATCATGAACGTATTGCAACACCCTACAATGGGGATCCCTCACGTTTGCGCAAGACAGAGGGTATCGTAGGACAGCACCATAAATAAGTATACAATCATACCAACCAAGGTCATGGTTAACCCATAGGACAAAACGGATCTACTCAAACATCACAGGATAACCATAGATCATTGGGAAATAATATACGGAGTTGAGAACCATTTTTAAGTAGAGATTACAATGGGTAGAAGGGGTGTTACACTACTGCATAGAGGGGGGGGAGTTGGAGTTGACGGTAGCAAGATTGTTGATGTAGATTGTTGTCATGATCCTAGCCCGGCGGCACTCCAGCGCCACCGGGAGAGAGGGGGAGAGAGCGCCCCTCCTTCTTCTTCTTCCTTGGCCTCCCCCTAGATGGGAGGAGAGTTCCCCCTCTGGTCCATGTCCTCCATGGTGGCGGAGGGGTGGGAGTCCCTCCGAGATTGGATCTCCCTTTCTGTTCTCTTCTATTTCACATTCCCCAGATCTGGCCGAAAACCGTTTCTTATATTCCAGGAGATCCGTAACTCCGACTGTGTTGAGATTTTAACACGATTGTTTTCTGGATATAAGCTTCCTTGCGCCTAAAGTAGAGATCCAACCAACATCCAAGGAGGGCCCAACCCACCAGGGCGCGCCTGGCCCCTTGGGCATGTCGTGGTGTCTTTTGGGCATTGTGGGCCCCCGTTTGTGTTGATTCTAAGTCCCAAAAATCACATTTATTCCAAAATAATTCCCCATCAGTTTTTATCGTGTTTGGACTTTCTTTGATATGGATTTTCCGTGAAACAAAAAACATGCAACAAATAGGAACTGACACTAGGCATTGGATCAATAAGTTAGTCTAATAAATCATATAAATTTTTGCCAGAAGTATGTAAAAGTTGTATAATATTGCCATGGAAGAATCAAAAATTGTAGATACGAGGCAGACGTATCAGCATCCCCAAGCTTAATTCTTGGTCGTCCTCGAGTAGGTAATGATAAAAATATAATTTTTGATGTGGAATGCTACCTAGCATAATCTTGATCATATATCTAGTCAAGGCATGAATATTAAGACATAAGTGATTCAAAGCAATAGTCTATAATTTGACATAAAGACATCAATACTCGGGCATCCCAACAAACAGTCATGTCTTTTCAAATATCAATGATAAAGAACGTTATCCATTCAAAATCATATAGTCTTGTCATGCTCTGTCTTCTTAACACAAAGTATAAATAATGTACTACCCCGGTGTCAACCAAGCAATTGGTTCATACTTTTTAACGCGCTTCAGCATTTTCACTCTCACGCAATACATGAGCGCAAGCCATGGATATAGCACTATGGGTGGAATAGAATACGGTGATAGGGGTAAACATAGAGAAGACAAAAACGTCAGAAAGTCTCACATCGACATGGCTAACCAATGGGCTATGGAGATGCCCATCAATTGATATCAACGCGAGGAGTAGGTATTGCCATGCAATGGATGCATTAAGAGCTATAAGTGTAGGAAAGCTCAACATGAAACTAAGTGGGTGTGCATCAAACTCTACTATGAAAAATTCCCACTAGTATATGAAAATTACAACATAGGAGACTATCTATATGAAAAACATGGCGCTACTTTGAAGCACTAGTGTGGAATTAGCATGCCCATTCTTCTTCTTCTTTTCTTTTTTTTTCTTTTTTTTCCTTTCAGTTTGGAGTCTCTTCCCGACTTGTGGGTGAATCATAGTCTCAATCACCCTTTCATCACTAGGACAAAGCTCTAATAATGAATAATGATGATCATCACACTTCTATTTACTTACAACTCAATATTACAACACGATACCTAGAACAAAGTATGACTCTATATGAATGCCTCTGGCAATGTACCAGGATGTGTAATGATCTAGCGTAACATGTATAAAAAATGATGAACAGTGGCTAAGCCACAAGTACTACGTCAGCTATATGATCATGTAAAGCAATATGAAAAAGAATGCTCAAGTCATCAAAATGGAAGCGGTGGAAGTTGCATGGCAATATATCTCGGAATGGCTATGGAAAGGCCATAATACATAGGTATGGTGGCTGTTTTGAGGAAGATATAATAAGTCGTATGTGTGATAGAGCGTATCATATCACGGGGTTTGGATGCACCAGCGAAGTTTGCACCATGTCTTGAGGTGAGAAAGGGCAATGCACGGTACCGTAGAGGCTAGCAAATTGTGGACAGGTAAGAGTGCGTATAATCCATGGACTCACATTAATCATAAAGAACTCATATACTTATTGCAAAAGTTTATTTGCCCTCGAAGCAAAGTACTACTATGCATGCCCCTAGGGGGGAGGTTGATAGGAGTTAACCATCGCGCGCCCCTGATCTTCACACAAAGATAGACAATCAAGGATAAATTGTGCTCGAACTTCCCGGCATAACGGGAAACTATATGTGCATGCTTCAGGAATCACAAATCTTAACACCAATATCTTACTAAACACGATCATCCACTAGTACCTCCCATATATTATCATCTCTATATCACAAAACTATTGAAAGGAATCAAACATATCATATTTAGTGATCCACAAGTTTTATGTAGGATTTTATAACTAACCATGCAATTGGCCAATTCCTGTTGACTCTCTAAATAGATATAAGTGAAGCATGAGAGTTTAGTTATTTCTATAAAAGAACATGCTCTAACAAATATAATTAAAGCGAAAGAGCATTCTAACAACAACGGTTTTCTATGTGAAGAGAAACAGACAATCCAAACTTCAAATGATATAAGTGAAGCACATGAAACATTCTATAAAGCCATTCTCAAAAGATATAAGTGAAGTGCAATGAGAATTCTATAAATCAACCATGGACTATCTCATACCAGCATCGTTTATGAAAGAAAAGTGAAAACTAAATGCAAAAGATGCTCCAAGATTCACGCATGTCACGTGAATGAAATGAAGACGAAAACATACCGATACTTGTTAAAGAAAGATGGGATGCCTTCTGGGGCATCCCCAATCTTAGACGCTTGAGTCTCCTTGAATATTTACTTGGGGTGCATTGGTCATCCCCAAGCTTGAGCTCTTGCCTCTCCTCATTCTCCTCATATGGAGACCTCCTCGATCTTCGATCACTTCATCCACACTACTCTAAGTACTGTTGCAATTCATCTTTTGTTTTTGCATTATAGCTACTGTAATATAACTTCTACATGGCTTATACCACCGATAAAATTGATAGTTTCATCAAAACAAACAAAACAATGCATCAAAAACAGAATCTGTCTTAAACAGGACAGTCTGCAGCAATCTGAACATCTACCATACTTTTGGTACTCCAACAATTCTGAAAAATTAGCATAAAATTAAAAATTTGTATAGGAATACTTTGCAAAAAGTTTTAGAAGCTTTCACGATCCAGTAAAAAAACGAAAATTCACGCGCTACAGCCGAAGTTTCTGTTCCTGCACCACACATACCAACAAGCAATCTACTCATCCTAAAGGCAAATCTTGGCACGATAATTTTACAGTACAAAGGATTTGTACAAGGGGATAATTTTTTTGTTCACAAGTTTCTATAATTGAGATTCACCAAGTTTCCATGGGCATGAACAAAGTTCAAGGACGTCCCCCATTTCAATGGTGTTCGTCTTTCTCACTTTCACTTTTCTTTTTGTGAAGTTTTAAGTTCCCCTCTATATATTTTTTTGTTTTTAAACTTTATAAAAGCACTCAACAGAATAAAATGACTCTCTAAAACTTCTGGGTTGTCTCCCTGGCAGCGCTTTCTTTAAAGCCATTAAGCTAGGCATAAAGTGCTCAAGTAATGGATCCACCCAGATCCCAAGGTATATCAAAGCCATTTTTAATTAGCAATGATTTGACATTTAGTAGTGAGCACAAAGCACATATATCAAGCAATGACGAAGTCTAACTCGACATGTCATACAAGAACAATTCATGTACATCAAGTAAATGCCAATACATAGCATAAGCAGTTTCTTGCAATTTTATCATGTTGGAAACATAAAGAGGTGGAGATGTAGTTCCTCTCTCATAATAATTGCAAGTAGGAGAAGCAAGCACATGCATATTATATTCATCAAAATCATCATGTGCAACAGTAAAAGGCAACCCATCAATATAATCCTTAATAAGAACAAACTTCTCCGATATAGTGTAGTTTGGAGAATTCAAAAGATAATAGGACTATCATGTGTGGGTGCAATAGCAACAATTTCATTCTTAATATAAGGAACCATAGCAAGTTCATCTCCAAAAGCATAATTCATATTGGCATCATGGCCCCAAGCATAAAGTTCATCAATAAGGGATATTTCAAAAGAATCAACGAGATCATAGCAATTATCATAGCATTCATCCTTCGGTAAGAACGAAGGGACATTAAACAATGTATGACTTGAAGAGTTACTATCATTAGAAGGTGGGCACGGGTGATCAATCTGCTCTTCCTCCTTTTGCTCTTCCGCTCTCCTCCTCATCTTTTTCATCCAATGGGCTCACAATATAATCAATTTCTTCTTCCATAGACTCCTGTAAAATATTAGTCTCTTCTTGGATAGCGGAGACTCTCTCAATAAATACATCAATATCGTAATTGCATTTATAATTATCATAGCGATATTTAAGGATAGTAAAATTTTCAGGTCTATAAACATCATCCTCAAAAGCTTCATACTTTATAAACAAAGATTCAATTTCATAAGCACCCTTAAAAGCAACAAATTCCTCTATTTGTTCCACATCATAATAATCATATCTACCATTAGCAAAAGAAGCCACGATTTCATTATCATTAAATTTGCATGAAAATGGAAGGTATGGAGCATTCATCCTAGAGCAACAAGTATAATCATATCTCTGGCATAAATTCCAAGCATACCAATGCAACATATCAATTTGATCCCATAAAAGTTTTCCTTTTTGAGTCGAGCGATAATCCCTAACATATTCACGTTGATCCAACATTACTCCCATTATCAAGTTGAATGGAGTTTTCTCGGGATTATCAAAGTAGTGCATAATATTTTTCACATAACGAGCATTGAGGGTTTTAGGAGGTTCCCCATCTCCATGAGTAGCAAGTACCACTAATTTTTTCGGTGTTTCGTGCTCCATATCCCTAACTTAAGATAAAGAACAACTTGGAACAGAAAATAAAAACTACCTAGTGATAAAGCAAACAAGCACACACGAGAATATTCACCCCACGCTATTGCTCCCCGGCAACGACTTCAGAAAAAGGTCTTGACAACCCACAAGTATAGGGGATCGTTTGTACCCTCTTTCAATAAATAAGAGTGTCGAACCCAATGAGGAGCTAAAGCTAGAACAAATATTCCCTCAAGTTCTATTGACCACCGATACAACTCTACGCACATTTGACGTTCACTTTACCTAAAACAAGTATGAAACTATTCTAAAAGAATTAAACTATGAGTACTTTGCAAGGTAATAAAAGTGTATAGCTTTTGTCAACAAGAAAGTCATTTGTCCCTAGGTAATCGATAACAAGTACCGGTAGTAATTCTTGTGATTTTATATCAGCGAGAGAGATGAGCTAACATACATTCTCTACTTGTATCATATGCACTTATGATTGGAACTCTAGCAAGCATCCGCAACTACTAAAGATCATTAAGGTCGTGATACCCAACCATAGTGTTAAATATCAAGTCCTGTTTCACCCATACGCAATAACCCACCGACTCGGGTTTAAGCTTTTATCACTCTCGCAACCCACCATAAGCGAATCATGAAAGTATTGCACCACCCTACAGCAGGGATCCCTCATGTTTGCACAAGACGGAGGGCACCGTAGGAAAGCACTATAAATAAAATATACAATCATACAAACCAAGATCACGATTAACCCATAGGACAAAACGGATCTACTCAAACATCATAGGATAACCATAGATCACTGGGAAATAATATATGGAGTTGAGCACCATGTTTAAGTAGAGATTACAACGAGGAGAAGGCGTGTTGCACCACTGCATAGAGGGAGAGAGAGTTGGTCTTGACGGTAGCAAGATTGTTGATGTAGATCGCTGAGGGAGTCCTGGATTAGGGGGTATCCGGACAGCCGGACTATATACTTTGGCTGGACTATTGGACTATGAAGATACAAGATTCAAGACTTCGTCCCGTGTCTGGATGGGACTCTCCTTTGCGTGGAAGACAAGCTTGGCGATTCAGATGTTATATTTCCTTCCTTATAACCGACTCCATGTAAACCCTAGCCCTCTCCGGTGTCTATATAAACCGGAGAGTTTGGTCCGTATGAGGACGATCACAACATTCATAATCATCATAGGCTAGCTTCTAGGGTTTAGCCTCTATGATCTCGTGGTAGATCAACTCTTGTAACACTCATATCATCAATATCAATCAAGCAGGAAGTAGGTGTAGGGTAATGCAGCAGAAAACAAAAAATTTACGACCTACGCACCAGCCCAGGACCACTATGGAGACTGCATACATGGTTTGATCTTTTTCGTTACCGACTCATAGCTTAGCGGGAAGTAGAGTCGATGACAATCGGCGGTGCAGATCCCTACAGCTAGGATTTACAACCTCCCAACCGCGAGGATGTATACCCTCATCCGCTCCACGGACAGCCCTCCGGGAGGCGGTCAAACAGTGCCTCCGACGGTGTTGCGAACAGCCCTTCGGGAGGACCCTCAAAACTCGGACGGTCACTCAGACAGCCCTTCGGGAGGCACTCTCGAACTAAGACCGAAACTACGATCTCTCTACAGAGTTGCACACATACAGTGCCATCTATCCGGCAGGGCTTCACCGTCCAGAACTAGTTCCTGCCGGAACCCAGACAGCCTTTCGGCTCTATGAAACTATTTCGCTGGGAGGGAGAGAAGAAGCCAGATCATTGCATGGCACTTGTATGAGAGGAAAGGGATGATTCTGGAGAGTGCCTCTCCACCTCTATTTATAGGAAAAACCCAAGGGGTAGGGGCACATGAAAACCCCCAAAATGCCCACACTTTATGTCACACATAAAGGGCATAAAGGGATGTCAAGTGGAGCCCCATAGAGGAGCTGCACCCTCCAGCGTCCCACCTTCATGGGGGCCCCCCAAATGGGGTTCCTTGATCCCCAATTCCTTCTAGAAGCCTTTTGGGAAAGGCCCCAAAAGGTGGCTTTCCATAAATATCCCAAAAAGCACTTTCACTATTTATGACAACATTATTCAGCGTCCGTTTGAACTGAAAATATTTATGTGGGCTTAGAACATTTCCAGTACCCACCAAAATGATTTTCAATGCATTCCGAAACAATTCCGATTTAGTGATTTTTATCTGCGAAAAGCATCTGAAGTGGTTCCGGCAGCTCCGGAGCATATCCAGTTATTATCCCGGAAAATTCCAGAAAGCTTCCAGAATGATTCAGGCACCCTCCAAGAATTATCAGGCATGTGCCGAAACCAATTTAACTTAATGGTATCCACTGGAACAACTTTTCAGTTTCACCGAAACTCATCCGATGACCTCTCTCTGCGGAACCTTTTCCGGTGTCCGAAACTTTTCCGGTGTCCGAAACTTTTTCGGTGATTTTCTCTCAAACTCCCTATCTAGTATTCAGCAGATAGATGACCCTTAAGTGTGTGACCCTATAGGTTCGGTGAAGTATAGACATGACCTGGAACCCCTTCCGATCAATGATCAACATCGGAGCCGTGGACACCCATATTGACCCCTATACCCACACGAATGAATATTCGAGTGAACCTCGAGTTGTCATGTGCTATTCCTATTGCTTCACTATATGTTACAAATACCCGAGGTGAGACATATTGGCATTACTGTGGATCAACAACTTGTCCACTATGCCAGTTACCTCGTTACCGGTATTGTTCTCTTTTCTCATTATCATGTTCCGGCATCCCCGTGATCAAATCACAAAGTGTCTGGCCAGACTATGATGGATACCGTAACATCGAGAGTGCCCAGAGATATCTCTCCATCGTCAGAGGAGCAAATCCCAATCTTGAGCTATCAAGTTACTTGACATACTTTTCCATGAACCCGTAAGCCGCCGTAATAGCCACCCATTTACGGATGACGTTTAACAAACCCCAAAGTTCATGAAGCAAGCATGAAGAAACTCGATACTCTCATGGTCTAAGGAATCATGCAAACGTTAACCATCTCTATGTTATTTACCATTAACTTGTGATGAATGAATCTCATAGCATAACATCAATCCAGGTCGATTCAACACAAATGTTCTCATAACATTGTGCCCTCAAAGTTGCTGGCATAGACATGCCCATGATTGGGAAAACACAATCATCATGCAACACTTGAGCTAGTCTTAGAGGCATGACTAGGAATACTTTTTACTGTTTATTATTCCACACGTGAACATGGGTTTTCCCCAGAGCCTTTATGGATATACGGGCTCAGGAACCACAGAAGTTATCCGGCATGGAGGATCAGAGGCATGGGTGCTTGACACAATAATCGACGGATACCACCTCACCCACGTCCTCATGGACGGCGGCAGCAGTCTCAATTTAATATACCAGGACACTGTCCGCAGGATGGGGTTAGACCCATCCAGAATTAGCCAAAACAGCGCCACCTTTGAAGGGGTGATACCAGGTGTTGAAGCCTACGGCAGGGGCTCCGTCGTACTGGAGGTAACATTCGGCTCCCCAGGCAACTCCAGAAGCGAAGAACTACTCTTCACCATCGCACCCTTCCAAAGCGGCTATCACACATTGCTTGGAAGAGCGGCCTTCGCCTGCTTCAACGCAGTACCACACTATGCCTACCTTACACTCAAGATGCCCGGTCCACGTGGCGTCATCACCGTTAACAGAAACACAAAGCACTCTCCACGCGCGGAGGAATACGCGACGACCCTAGCGGCCGGACTCTAAGCGGCCTCCGATACCAAAATACATGACTAGTCATCAAGACCACGGACACAGTTAGACGAGTCCGGCAGCCCGGGTAAAAGTGAGCCAGGGCGCCGCATATGTAATCCCATAAAGGACACCAGGGGCTATAAATAGTTAATAAAACCCCACCGTCGGCCTAACCTTATTTACATGCCAATGCCTTACACTTTTATCCTCCATCGCACGCTTACGTCGTACTCTTTTTACACGAGTTTTCCTTTTTTTACAGACACAATGCGTGCGATACCCTTCCAGGAAACGACACAACGGAGACAAAGGCGCAGATGTGCAGTAGGGCCCCACTCAAAGGTTTCTCTTTAGATTAAGCCCCTGTGTAAACCTTTTATATTGCCTCTTGTTGTTTACACATCCCATGGGTATTATACCCATAGAGGATACTACCGTTATTGGCATTTCGCCACGGCAGACCGATGCACATACCTGGAAATACAGGGTTTATACTGAAAGGGCGCTGTTCAGCCCATTTTTTGTTACAAAGTCCGAATACCTTCAGGAGTGTTCGGCGTCACGAGTTTGGCCTTATATGCATCAGCTCCGAATCATGTCTTTGGTCAAATGTTGGGTTTGCCTGGTTCCTGGGTTTGCCGCCTTAGATTTTGTTTTTATCGGCTAAGGCGGCCAAAGGAGAACTACTGCAATTGTGCCTTGGTTATTCCGGATGAGCACCTCGGTAGAGAAAGCCGAAAACTGACTGTCATGATACAGCGAGAGACTGTTCAACCACTGGAAGACTTATCAGAATCTTTAGGATTCCTCCACATTAATGAAGGACCGCTTCCCGGTCATGTACACACGCGCCCGTATTCTGATGTACACGAAGGTACCAGGGGCTACATAGTAGCCCCACCGTTAAAATTCCATGGCTAAGCGAAAGTGTTACAACTATATAGTCCGGTTGCCTAGTTCGACGTGCGATCACCTCCTTAATGGACCAAGACGTTGGATCAAGTGTGATTACACATATTTTTCACGAACACCCCCGCATTGTATGCATGGGGGCTAAAGCCAACGACTGCTAACTTTCAGATTACACATATACATAAAAACCGCCACACAAGAGACACAATAATACTTTCAGGCAAAAAGTATAAATATAGCCTTCTAATCAAAATAACATTGTTTTTACAATGATTCGATTTGTCACTCGAACAAGACATTCTTCGAGCACTGCGCCTCTATTAAGCGGGCACCTTCTGTTACCTACTCCAAGTAGTGCTCGGCCGGATCCTGGCTTCCCGCCGGATTCTGGGTCGCTACAATGGTGGCCTCCATATCTGTCCAATATGCTTTAATGCGGGCAAGAGACATTCATTCACCCTCTATGCATGCCGACCTTCTGATGGCGTCGATCTAACGTACGACCCCAAGGAATTGTTGCACCAAACCAAAGTAATTGTCCGGCTTCGGCTCCTTCGGTCAAAGATGGTCTATTATAGACCGCATAGCAAGCCCGGACAGCCGATGAAGTTCCGCCACGGCAGCCATCTTCTCACTCAACGGCAGCGGGCACGCGGGAGCATTGAATTGCAACCAGAAAAGCTTCTCCAGTTCTTTATCACCTTGATCCTTGAAAAAACTTGGTTGCGTCAGATGTACTCTTCGCCAAATCCGCATATGCGTCTGCAGGACTCCAGCGTCCATCCAGGGGAGCATACTTCTGATCCAAAAACTTCATCCGTAGTAGGTAGGAGCCCCCAGCCGCGATTTTATCGGCCTGTCGCAGCTCCTCCCGCACACCCCTGACTTCGGTCCGCATCTCCTTGGTGGCGTTAAGTGCCTTGTTCAGGTCAGCCGAATTAACCTGATTCTCCTTTTCAAGGAGCTCATACCGTTCGGCGGCATTTTTCAACTCCACAGCCATTTCGGCTATCTTTTCCTCGCTTCGGCGATGAGCAGCCTGTTCGGCTCTCAACTCTTCGGCCGCCTTTAGGGCAGCCGCATTGCTAGGCCGAGCTTGTTCCTTGGCTTGGGCAAGTTCTGCCCTCAGGGCTTCCACAGTAGCAGCTCCATCTGCAGTCCAAACATGTCGCATTAATATTATGCCCCTCTCATATTTTCCTATACAACATAATAAGGAGCACATACCTTGTGACTCGTTCAGCCGCTCGTTCACTAGCGCGATATCAGCATCAATGGATCCGATCTGCCTCCTTAGTTTGGCAACTTCAACAGACTGGTCGGCTACCAGATCCTTAGATATCCGCGCATATGTACAGCGCAATCATTACTTGCATAATATGATCCCCCGTTTGCCGCCTAGGGCGGGCAACCAGAGTCTTAGGGGATACTATCCATATGGAGCACACATAGCGCGTGCCTCACAGCCAAAAATAATGTATTTTTTACTACATACCTCAAAGCCTCTGAGCAGGCTTGTAAATGCTTCATTCAAACCGCTTGTGGCGGATGAAATTTTCTTGAGAACCGTGCTCATTAATGAGCGGTGCTCCTCCGAGAGCGCAGCTCGCTCCAGAAGGCCCGTCAGTATGTCCGACCAGACACCGAACTGTGCCGGACCCTTCCCATCACCCCATGTGGGAGCCGAACGCTCCGGGCTTAGGGCGGCTGACGTATTAGCTTCCGACTTCGGCAGATCCGGACTCCTCCGTGACGACACCTTGGTGTCGCCCGCCTCATGAGGCGGAGAGGTGGGTGGGGTCTCGCTCTCCATCATCTCCGGAGGAAGATCCCCCGAAGACGAACTCTGTTGAGAGGAGCTGCTGGCCGGGCTGCAAAAATGAATCCTAATTATTGATCTCGGAGAAATGTAGCACTTTCGAATTAACAATTAACTCATAGCTCGGTTGAGGGCTGGTCTGTTGGCGGGCATGATGTCGTAAGGATGCCCGTCGGGGCAGAGCCCTCCGGCGACGCTTTCTTCCCCTGTTTAGGCATCTTTGTCTCCAAGTCTTCGGAGGCTGCCCTTTTCTTCCCGCGTGTGGAGGAGACCTTGGATTCCCCTCCTCGACTATCCTCCTTTGGGGAGGAAGTAATTCCCCCGGTTCAGATGCACAGTGTGCAAAGTTCAGCTTCACTATCCTTTCCTTCGCCTTTCCCTAAGGTCATCTAGCTAAGCACCCGACCAAGCATCTTGGCTATGGTAGGACTAGGTGAGCCTTCGGGAAGTGGCGCCGGACACCTGATTCTCTCCGCCTTGCTGAGCCATTCCTGGCCATGGAGGGTTTTCAGAATGATGGCTATGATAAATAAAAGCAAAGTGTCCGGCTTTAAGGTTACTTACTTGGGCATCTAGGCGATTGCAGCTTAGACCCGCATCCTCGGTGGTGTCGGGACACTTTACTTGTGGTCCGAAGAATAATTTACACATCCCTTCGAGCGTCAAGCCGAAGAAGTGCTTAATAGTCCGCGAACCCTATGGATTGAACTCCCACATCCGGAGAGGCCGGCGTTTTCACGGCAACATCCGTCAGATTAACATTACTTGAATTATGCTGACGAGGTTAATGTCTTTCTTAAGAAGCTCCCGGATACGGCTCTGTAGTATTGGTACATCACCAGCGGGCCCCCGACTCCGTCCTACGTTGGTCCATGACACCAATTGTGACGGAGGGCCCGAGCGGAACTCGGGGGTGGCCACCCACTTTGTGCCTCTGGGAGCCGTGACATAAAACCACCTCGCTGCCATACATCAGATACTTCTGGGAAAGAACCCTCTATCCATGGGGCATCGGCGTTCCAGCTTATTATAGAACCTCCGCACTCCGCATGTCGCCCCTCGATCGTCTTCGGCTTCACATTGAAGGTCTTGAGCCATAAGCCGAAGTGTGGTGCGATGTGGAGAAAAGCCTCGCACACAATGATGAACAACGAGATATGGAGGATAGCGTCCGGAGCTTGATCATGAAAATCTAACCCATAATTGAACATAAGCCCCCTCACAAAGGGATCAAGGGTGAGGCCCAAGCCGCGGAGGAAGTGAGGAACAAATACGACGCTCTCATTGGGCTCGGGTGTAGGGATGACCTGCCCTGGAGCAAGAAGCCTGTGCTGGATGTTCGGCAGTCAGATATCCGACCTCCCTAAGCCTCACAATGTCCTCCTCTTGGATCGAGGAGGCCACCCATCGGCCTTGAGGGTTGGATCCGGACATATTGGAAGATCTGGGGTGTTTTGAACTTGGGTCTCGGGTGTTAGAACTCGAGGTGCGGAAAGGTGCAAGGGTGGTGGAGAAGAGGCATAGGCCTCGACCCCTTTATAAAGGGGGTGAATATCAAGAGTCCTCAGCGTGACCACATGAGGCTTATCTAAAAACACACGGAGTCATACCATCAGTCATCGTGGGGTTGCGCACACCCATATTGATGGAAGTTCCTGTAATAAGAGGAGCACGATCTCTGCTTTGCCAGGGCGTGCCAATAAAACCGCCTCGCGGCGCAAGTCGAGGTGGGCCAAGAAATACCGGTTCGTGTTAAGCCAGGCCATGATGCAAGGACACGACGTACGAAGATTGCCAGCAGATCGGATTTATGCTGGGTTCCCTACGATAGTATGTGAGGATCATCTTGCAGATCCAGACACGGTCTAAGTGTTCGATAATTACTCTGGAGTATTCGGAGAAGGAACCCGCCTTGCAATGCCGAAGACAAGACTGCACGCCGGACTCATCGTCATTGAAGCCTGGTTCAGGGGCTACTGAGGGAGTCCTAGATTAGGAGGTATTCGGACAGCCGGACTATATCCATCGTCCGGATTATTGGAGCGTGAAGATACAAGACTCAAGACTCCGTCCCGTGTCCGGATGGGACTCTCCTTGGCGTGCAAGACAAGCTTGGCGATCCGGATATTATATTTCATTCCTTGTAACCACCTCCATGTAAACCCTAGCCCTCTCCGGTGTCTATATAAACCGGAGAGGTTGGTCCTTAGAAGGCCGATCACAATTACAATCATAATCATGATAGGCTAGCTTCTAGGGTTTAGCCTCTACGATCCCGTGGTAGATCTACTCTTGTACTACTCATATCATCAATATTAATCAAGCAGGAAGTAGGGTTTTGCCTACATCGAGAGGGCCCGAACCTGGGTAAACATTGTGTCCCTTGCTTCCTGTTACCATCAGCCTGAGACGCACAGATCGGGACCCCCTGCCCGAGAGCCGCCAGTTTTGACACTGACATCGGCCATGCCGTCGTAGCGCGGCCACTATACTTGCGCGGCCACTGCACTAGTCGCAAGGCGAGGACCAGGGCTCGGAGCCCCCTGGTCTCCGCGCCGGCACCGACGGCTGGAGGGGGCGGTGCGCTGGCCGCCATGAGGGCAGAGTGCGGTGTCGGTGGGGAACGGGTCGACGGAAAGGAGAGCTCCGGCGCACCCCTACCTGGTGTGCCAAATGTCAGATTTTGGGTTCCCGCAGACCCTTGAAGTTCGAACTCTAGGGTGCGCGCGAAGATCTCTCTCCTACCAACTCACATCTCGAAGCCTCGCAAGGAATCTAAGCTAGAAAGATGAACACACAGGGGACACGAGGTTTATACTGGTTCAGGCCACCATTGTGGTGTAATACCCTACTCCAGTGTGTGGTGTGGTGGATTGCCTCAGGGGCTGATGATAAACAATACAAGGGGAGAACAGCCTCGCGAGGGATGTTCTTGAGCTGGTGTGATGAACTGCTTGGGTGAGCACCCGAAATCCTTCTTCCAGCGCCTCGCGCTCTATCGCCTCGCCGTTCTCATGTCGAGCGACCCGACAGCCAATGTCGACCTCAGCCTCGCACCCCAGGCAGCTCGCGCTCCGCAGGGCATTGCGGGGCGTGGGCGACGCGGCCAAGCGCCGCCTACCTTCACACCGCGACAGGTGCGGTCAGCAGCAAGAGCCTCAAGCCACGCCGCGGCCGCGGCGCACACCCGACGGGAGCAGGCGAACTCAAGGGCCGCGCTCATGGTAGCCCGAGAGCTGCTACGGTGCAGGCTGCTGGAGGGCGGCCATGATGTGCTGTTAGAGCGAGTGGCCGAGCTCCTGGATGCCGCCGCCTTGGGAGCACCCCCTTTCTGCATCCAGCTGCCACCCCAGATCCAGGGCGGGCCATATGGCGGCCCCATACGTGCCCACGCAACTTCGAGCAGACTCCAGGGCCTCCTCAACGCCAACCCGTCCGTCAGCACCGGGCGATAGGTCGCGCCGGCTCCATCTCCGGCTGGTGAGGGAGCGCCCGCCGCAGCCTTCGACCTCAGCGGGCCACTATGTTACCACCCCCAAGACAACTCTCCAAGTCGGACTGTGTGGCGTGTGGGGCACTACAGCGAGGCCCTCGGGGCGATGGCCCCAGAAAACTATGTGCCCCACATGGTGGATCAAGAGTGCGCACTGTAAGAAGACCATGGCTCGTTCCTCGGGCCAGGCTGGGGGGGGGGGAGACGCCAGAAGCCGAGCTCTTTCAGGAACCCCAAGGGAGCCTCAACAACCGCGCTGGTGGCAGCAACTATCAGGTATTGCTAATTCCTCAGGAGCAAGCTTATGCTAACCATGGGTCGCAGGAGGTACAGGTTGCCGCAGCAGATGGCTGCCCCAATGCTGCAGCCTCCTACCCCTCAGGGCCTGCCCCCGGCAGAGGACCCATGGTCATCGGGGGAACCGCTGGCGACCGCTCTATCCTCTTGGCTTCCGGTCGCCGTCAATGGCGGTAGAGTGTGGCGCAAGGCGGGGCCCTCGTCTGGCGATACGAAGCAAGGTCAGTACCTGTGAAGAAGGCCCAGTGCCTATGAAGCTCGCCGCCCGTGACACTCTCACATAATAATGAGTAGGGATGTACATACCCAGAGTCTCCGGAGAGCCACCCTCGGGCCTCGGGGGCTCCCGCCCACGCCCAGTGGCAGCACTTAGCTCCGCCCTGGTGAGAAGACGTCGAAGACTAGACTAGGTGCCGGACGCGGCCTTTTGCCTTTTGCCTTTTCCTTTGTTGTCAAGGTTCTTCGATTCGAATTTAAGTTGGATTTGAGCTTGAGACTTGCGTATGTTTGGGGAAGTGGTGTTTAGTCTCGTTCGAGTAATCTCTCGTTTTCTAGTTTCGACTTTGCATCCAAAGTTAGCGTCAATTTCCTCCCCTCGCGAGCCGGGCCGGGCCAAGCACGTCTACAATCCGGACCGCGGTCGCCGCACCCTCTCAGGAGGTTCTCATCGCGGGATCAATGGGTTCACCCTAAAGACACTTGAGGCACTGCGGCTCCCACAGGCTCGCCGAGGACCCACCAGGGTCAAAAGGTAAACAAGTCAGCTAACCAATCGCGGGGTCAGTAGCCCAGCATGAGCCCACATGCGGCGTTATGTTTAAAGGGATACTGATCAAAAACTTTTGCATGAGGGGCTCCCCCTCCCAAAACGCTCTTACAATCTTTAGGGCCAAGCCCGAACCTTTTTTCATACAGGGTAAACAGCGGCGACGCACGATCAATCGGACATATCACTCACCGCATCTTCTAGGGCGCCTCTAGAGGCGTCGCTGGCGTCACTGACATCATCACCGCCACCGCCATTACCTCCATCAGCGCCAGGCTGGTTCACAACGCCACCTTCATCGGCAGCCACAATCACGCCATCGTCATCAGATGCGAAGGCCCTGATGAGGGCATCCACATTGTCCTCCACCCATTGCGCCAGATCGCCCCGGATGGCTACGGGCACCGATGCGATGGTGGCTTCGAAATCAAAGTGGGGATCTCTGTTCTGTAGATAGCTGAAGACACAAGAGAAGGCACGCCCGAGCAAGGCTCGGCTCCTCTCCTCGACAAGCCAGCGGGCCCTGTCAGAGCGGGTCTCCAGTTGTGTCACCACATCCGTGAAGAACCGGAGGTTGCCAGCATAGTTGATCACACGAGGCTCAGCAACAGCTGCCTCGCAAATGTTGCCCAGGGCCGCATTGGCCCTTTCCCTGAGCATCCGGAGCATGGGGGCATGCTCGTGCTCTAGATTCTACCACTGACGGATCTCATCCTCATTCCGCCGTGCAACGGCCTCGGCGCCATCAACCCTCTGCTGGAGAAGAAGCAGCTTGGCACGGGAAGAGGCCAGCTCCGCCTGCGCTGCGCCAAGGGCGGCTGCGGAGGAATCTGCACTCCTTGTCACTTCAGCCAACTTGGCCCTGAGGGCAGCGGTCCTGCCCTCAGCTTCGGCCCTGATCAGCTCCAACCTCCCTTCGTATTCGCGCTCAAGATTCGAGCGAGCTTCCACCATGCGGCGGTCGACCTCTTCTTGGACTTGGGCTTCCCGCACGGCGACGTCATCCTCCGCCTGAGTCACCAGGCGCTCCCTCGTCTCCAACCGCTCAAGGTCAAGGTTGCGCTCAGCGGCCTCCAGCGCCAGCGCCTCCTCGCGCTTCTGGAGCTCCGCCTGGTCGACGGAAGCCCCCTTCAGCGACACAAGGGCCGCCTGGCGCAGCTCCACTTGCCGCTCTAGAGAGTTGCTCTAGGCTTGGAGCTCCCACGCGCGCTCCTCTGCAGCCTTGCACCGTCGGTCTGCCTCCCGGGCCTCCTCGATGGCTTGGGAGCAGGCCTCCCGGGAGGCCACCAGTGATGCTTCGGCCTTCGCGTTGTCAAGATCACGCTGGTGACGCGCAAGGATGACGGCTACCTTCAGCTTGCGCCTCTCCTCAGCAAGGCGTAGGCCTTCGGCCTCGAGGCGCGCATCCTCGCCAGCAAGCTCGGTGCCAAGCTAGCTCACTGCATCAGTCGCCTTCTGAAGAAACTCTTGGCGGCGGGCGCTGCGTTCCCGTGCACGCCTGAGAACATCTTCCATGTCATCCTCCGTCATCAGCGCAGGTGGAGGGCCCTGAAGAGGCACGCCCCCTCTCGGCAGGGGGCTGGGGGCTGGCACCCCGGCGATCACCGGACGGGCCCGCTAGGGACCCGGCCCGACGCCGGTCCATCTCGTGAAGTGGAGCCCAGGATCGACCTCAGCCAGTCGCCACCCACGATCAGGGGAGGAGCGCGGGGCAAGCTAGCTGTACCCCGGGAGAGCTCGTGAAGGGAGGACAGCAGGCGCGCAGGCTCGAGGTGCCCAGCGGGACGAACCACTTCTCTAATCGGCCCGGCGGCGGGGGCGCTGCTCGAGCTCGGCGCGCTCAAGGACAGCGATGAAGACAAAGCTTGGGGGGATGGCTCCTCGGTCGTCTCCGCGAATTCGGTGGGAAGGGCCCTGAAAGGTCACAATCAGTTGCAGGAACAGTAAGGTAAAGGAGCAGAGAAAGAAGAGGACTTACTCGTCCATGGCAAAGTACTTCCTGCATTTCATCGGGCGGCAAGGTGATCATCGCCACCCGAGGCCTCCTTCCTCTTGCGGAGGGCCTCAAAGTCTACGCGAAACCGGCCTAAGAGATCGGCTCAAGGGTCGGTCTGTGGCATGGAGGAGGCGTCAAGGCGATCGGCGCCAAGGGAACCGGCCTGGGGGGCGCCGCCAGGCGCCGCCTGATGAGGGACCGCCGGGGCCTCGGAAGCCCCAGCCTCAGGGGCCGTAGGCCGCAACTCCTCACCTGCCGCCGCTCCAGGACGGGCCTCGGGGGATGCCACCTTCAGAGCTCCGTGCGGCGTCAACATCTCGACATCGGCCCCCTCAGCTCCCGGCGGTTCTCGCCTCCCCGCTCCATCGCCTGAGGCAAGACCGCTGTGGGCGACCGGAAGAGCAACCGCAACAACTGGGTTCTCGTGGGGCCCCATGAGACCAACCGGACGCAACCCCCACTCGTCAAAGCTGGGCATCTACCTCACAAAGTCAGCCCTACCCGAGCAAAGATACAAGAGGGCGGCCCCATGCTGGATGCTGCCTGGAGAAGGGTCGCCAGTCAAGGCCCTGAGCACCGTCCTTAGCGCCTCGGGCGCCAGATCCTCCTCCTGGAGCCTCATACGGTCTCCATGCCCCACGAAGGTCCACATTGGACGGGAGTGGCGCTGGAGAGGGGCAATGCGGCATTGAAGGAACTCCTTCACCACCTGAGGCGCCATTACACCAAGCGCCCTCAAGTTATTGAAGCAGCGCCAGACGAAGTCAAGACGGGGGCTCGCGAGCTTCTCATGATCCCAGCCTGAGTTGGGAATAGCAGGCAGTGTTGGATCCGAGAGCAGGGGGCTGGGCACCCTGACATCCACATACAGCCACTGCTATCTGAACCTGGCCACAGGAGGAGGAAGGCCGAAGTCGATCCCCGAAGCAGCCGTCTCTGGCAAGGCGAGGAAGCTCACGCACCCTGAACATTGAGTTGGGTCACTCAGGCGCAAAGAGAAAAAGTGGCGCATGAGAGTAACGGAGGGAGGAATGCCCACGATGGCCTTGCAAACAAAGGCGAAGACAGCAAGGAGAGTAATAGACTCGGGACCAAGGTGCATCATGTGGATCTGGTAATGGGAGAGCACCGCATTGAAGAAAGCAGAAAAGGGGGGAACCAGACCCGCCCACAAGGCATCGGCAAAGAATTGGACCTCCGTGACGATCCTATCAAAGGAGGCGTGGGACGCAGGCTAGACCGTGGTCCGGCCGCACTCGTTGAAGATGGAGGCAAGAGCAGAACGGACCTTGTCCATGGCTTTGATGTTGAGTATGATCGACTGATCAACGGCGGGAGCAACTGCCGGAGGTGAGCGCGGCGAAGGCGCGGACTTCTTCCCATTTTCCCTTCTTCGTCGGTGCCATGGCGATGGGAAGAAGGGGGGTAGTTCGAGTTGGATTGGAGGCGGAGGTTGGAGCTCGAGGAAGAAGGAAGGGAGTGCGCGAACGGCGAAAGGGGAATGGCTATGTGCAACCACGGGTCCGCCTAGCCAAGCACGTAATGAGGTATCGTGGGGAAGCGGAGATGCCCACGTCCAATCAATCGCCACGCGACGCCCAAGGCCACAGACTACTAGGGCCCGCGGTGCTTCGCACTTGCCCCTTCGCTTCTCTGCTAAGCCAAGTCCGAGCGCGCCAGGTAGGGGTGCGCCGGAATCGTGTCCTCCGCCGTCTCGCATTTCGTCGTCCCCCACACCCATGTCTGATGCTCGCCGAGCCCGCACCGAGCGTCGGGCTGCTCTCGCGGCCCATGTCGCCCAGACGGCCCCCGTCGGTGGGCCTCCCCGTCGTTCCCCATCGCCTTCTGCCCACACCGCCACCGGCCCAGCGGGGAACGAGCAGCAGGCGTCGTCGCTGCATCCCTCGGTGCGGCGAGAAGGCCGCACCGCCACCCCGTCGCTGACTCCAGCAGGCTCGTCGTCGCATGCTCGTCGCGCTCCCGCGGACGCGCGTGCCGTGTTGCTCCTGGCACGTGAGCTCCTGCACTACCGCCCCATCGACGACCTCTACGACGAGTGGCGCACTCGCATCACCGAGATCGTCAGCGCCGCAGGGGGATCCCATGCGTCGTCCCTCTCGCTGCATCACCCTCTGCCCTGCGCAGGCAACGGAGCTTCGGAGGCACCTCCGCTGCCTCCTCCTCAAGAAGGTGCCCTGGCCCCAAGGCACGCGGCCCCTGGATGAGACCCACCGCGTCCAGGGCCCGCGCAGCAAGAAAAGAGCTGCCAAGAGGTCCCTCGCCACAAGAAGGTGCTCGCGCGCTCCCAGCGCCAGCACGCCATGACCGCGCTCCTTCTCTAGCACGCCAAGACCCCGTGCCGCTGCTGGCGACGGCGCGCGGAGGCCTCCAAGAACAAGCCCTTCTTCACCAAAGGCCCCCTGTAGCCATTGCAGGCTGTTGCGCCTTCACCGCCGAGTTGTGTAGCATGGCCTGGCCGGGCAAGTTCAAGCAAGATCTGCCTCCTCGCTACGACGGTACTGCCGACCCCACGGAGTTCCTCCAGCTCTACGAGCTGGGCATCGAGGCGGCCAACGGGGACGAAAAGGTCATGGCGAACTGGTTTCCCATGGCGCTCAAGGATGGCGCCCGCACCTGGCTCCTAAACCTGCCTCCCAGCATGATCTCCTCCTGGGACGAGATGCGCACTCGCTTCATCGCCAACTTCCAAGGTACTCACAACCAGCCCCCGGCCATCAGTGACTTGCGCAACAGCCAGGAGAGACCCTGCAAAAGTATATCCAGCGCTTCAACAATGCCCGCCTCAAGATCCCCATGGTGACTGAGGAAGCCATCATCTCAGCCTTCTCCGATGGCGTGCGCGACATCAAGATGAAAGAGGAGCTAGCAATCCATGAAGACCTGTGCACATCTCCGGAGCTGTTCAACCTGGCGACCAAATGTGCCAGGGCTAAGGAAGGGCGCCTCTCCCTCCTCGAGCTTCCAGCTGCTGATCCGGAAGAAAAGAAGCCCAAGGCCAAGGACGTGAAGCGCAAAGGAGAGGCTATGCTCGAAGCTGCTCCAGACACCAAGCGAGGCGGGGATCAGCCGAAGTCATCCAAGGGCAGTCGGTACTGCATGTACCACGACCTTCACACCCACAACACCAACGAATGCCAACAGCTCAGGGCTGTGCGAGATGGACGTATCGGTCGACGCCCAGAGCGCAACGATCGGGGCTATGGCCGAGGAGGAGGAAGAGGTGGAGGACGATGGGAAGACCGTGTCCCTCGCCAAGGGTGGCGTGACCGACCTCGCGAGGACCGCTGGCAGGACCAGCCTCGTGAGGGAGGTTGGAGGGATCAGCCTCGTGAGGATCGCCCGCAAGGCAATGCAGGCCTCCCTCATCTACCACTACCACCAAGGAGGAATGAAGACCAGCATCAGGACGAGGGAGCTGGGGGCTTCCAGGAGCCGCGCGCAATCGCTTGCATCCAAGGCGGAGCTCAAGCCCCAGCCTCTCAGCGTATCTTCAAGCAGTTTGCCGCGAGGTGAATGTCGTCCTCCCCAAGCTTGAGGCCACGCGCCCTCTCAGGTGGTCCACATGTGCCATCACGTTTAGCTCAGCGGATTAGCTCAAGTGCACAGCAACAGCTGGGGTCCTCCCAATGCTCTGTTCCCTAGTCATCAGCAATGTGCAGGTCACCAGGACCCTCATCGATGGCGGAGCAGGACTCAACATCCTGTCCATCAAGACCTTCAACAATCTCCAAGTGCCATATGATCAGCTTCAGCCGACCAAGCCTTTCTCAGGAGTCATTGATGGTTCCACCGTTCCGATAGGGCAGGTTCACCTTCCTGTCACCTTTGGGCAGCGCAACAACTACCACACTGAGCTCATTGACTTTGACATCGCCCATATTCGCCTGCCGTACAATGTCATCCTCGGGTACCCAGCTCTGGCCAAGTTCATGGCAGTGACTCACCATGGCTACAACGTCCGCAAGATGCCAGGAAGCGGTGGGGTCATCACGGTCCCCTGTGAAGAGAAAGATGCGGTGTGCTCCCTCGAGCGCGCCTTCCAGGCCGCGTCGATTGAAGAATCGAACACCAAGAGTGGAAATCTCCCAGGAGCAGCCCCCAAGAAGAAGAAGACATCAGCTGGTTCAAGGCCTCAGGAGGTAGGCACCTCCGGAGGCGTCACGTCAGGATCCGCGCCTGTTCAAGGGGCGCCACCCTCTGTCGCATAGGGAGACACGCCCGGCGCCCTCCTCGGTCAAGGCTCGGGGGCTCTCTCCTGGAGGGCCACTGACTTTGCCAAGGTCACGAGGGAGGCGCTCGGGCATCACTTGGAGGCGTGCTTCGAAGCACGTTTCCCTCAGGAAGGTACGAGGCAAGGAGGGCCGAACCCTCAGGAGTTCATCGCAAGAAACACTCAGGAGCTTCAGGAGTCAAGAGTCATGCGCGGTAGCCACCGCTTACCCGCCGTAGCCCCCCATCCAAGCGAGGGTGCTGGACTGCTCATATGAATCGACGTGCCAGGGCTCAACCGAGCCGCGTTTCAGGAGAACCTCTGGCCCTCACGTGTGGGGCATTGCGAGGGTCCACCTCATAGCTACATTCGCATGCCTCTCGGCCTACCGAACGCGGCCGCTGCTCATCAGTGCCTGCTGAGGAGCATTTTGGAGGCTCAGGAGGTCAGGCATCGTGCGGTCCTGGCAGAGATGGAGATGATGCTCAAGAATCCGCCTGTGCACCCGAAGCCTCCCGAGGCTCCTGGTCCTGAGGGCTCGTGAGGATCGGCTCCTTCACCCTGCATCGTCAGCTACTCCAACCCTCGGTCTACAAAAGTATCAGGTGACTTCGTTTTAGTTTTCGCTTCAGCTGGGAGCACCCGCAGGGCTGCATCATTCCCTGGGCGCGTGGGTCCGTCCCTACGGCATGTATCCATTTTACTTATGTTCTTTTCTTACCTTGTTGGGGGCGCCCCTCGGGCTGCATCATCCCCAAGCCGCTCGGGCCTGACCCAGTGGCGTTTGCTTTTTCCGCGTCTATCTAAATGTATTTACTCCTTCATGATTGGCCTGCTTGAAATAATCGCCTGCTCGATTGACACCCACATTTGGAGCCGCTCGCTCTGGCACGGCGCTTGCGCATGGGCCCGTCCCTACAACACCGACAAATTTGAGTGGCCGAGCTCTAGCCGCCGCGGCCCGCATAGCGCCACCTCACCAGGCCCTCAGTGCCCCAATCACTCCCTCGGAGCAACCAATGGTTGGCTGGCAACCGTAACGACAGACCTTGTTTTCCCCCGTGATTGGTATGCAGGACCCGCTTCAGGGGTAATGCTAGGGGCGTCGTGAGCTCTCTCTCCCTCTCTCTGGCACAGTCCGATCGCGCATTAAAAGGGGGGCACCTGAGCATCGCGAATCATGGTCTATTACTGGCTCTCCAGCCCTCACCCCCTGGCCTTGACCCACGGCATCGCGACCTGTCATACCAGCGGCGGCTAAGCTTGCTTGGGGGCCGGGACCTGAGGACGTAGAGCATGAAGGAAATGTTGGGGAACGTAGTAGAAATTCAAAATTTTCAACGCATCACCAAGATCAATCTATGGAGATACTAGCAACGAGGGGAAGGGGAGTGCATCTACATACCCTTGTAGATCGCTAAGCGGAAGCGTTATAAGAACACAGATGAAGCGTCACACTCCGGCAGGGCTTCGCCAAGCACTGCGAGAGACGAGGAGAGCGAGGGGTAAGGTTGCGCCAGGGAGAGGAAAACTCATGTGTTGGGCAGCCCCAAAACCCCCACTATATATAGGGGAAGGGGAGAGGGGGCCGGCCCCCTCCAGATCCCATCTAGAGGGGAGGGGCGGCGGCCAGGAGGGGGAGACTTGCCCCCCAAGCAAGGTGGAGGCGCCCCCTCCCCTAGGGTTTTCAACCCTAGGCGCCTTCGGCCCTGGTGGGGGGCGCACCAACCCACCTGTGGCTGGTCCCCTCCCACACTTGGCCCATGCAGCCCTCTAGGGCTGGTGGCCCCACCTGGTGGACCCCCGGGACCCTCCTGGTGGTCCCGGTACATTACCGATAGCACCCGAATCTTTTCCGGTGACCAAAACAGGACTTCCCATATATAAATCTTTACCTCCGGACCATTCCGGAACTCCTCGTGATGTTTGGGATCTCATCCGGGACTCTGAACAACATTCGGTAACCACATACAAACTTCCTTTATAACCCTAGCGTCATCGAACCTTAAGTGTGTAGACCCTACGGGTTCGGGAACCATGCAGACATGACCGAGACAACTCTCCGGCCAACAACCAACAGCGGGATCTGGATACCCATGTTAGCTCCCACATGTTCCATGATGATCTCATCGGATTAACCACGATGTCAAGGATTCAATCAATCACGTATACAATTCCCTTCGTCTACCGGTATAGTACTTGCCCGAGATTCGATCGTCGGTATGCCGATACCTTGTTCAATCTCATTATCGGCAAGTCTCTTTACTCGTTCCGTAACACATCATCCCGTGATCAACTCCTTGATCACATTGTGCACATTATGATGATATCCTACCGAGTGGGCCCAGAGATACCTCTCCGTCACACGAGTGACAAATCCCAGTCTCGATTCGTGCCAACCCAACAGACACTTTCGGAGATAACCGTAGTGCACCTTTATAGCCACCCAGTTAAGTTGTGACGTTTGGTACACCCAAAGCATTCCTATAGTATCCGGGAGTTGCACAATCTCATGGTCTAAGGAAAACATACTTGACATTTAGAAAAGCTTTAGCATACGAACTACACGATCTTGTGCTAGGCTTAGGATTGGGTCTTGTCCATCACATCATTCTCCTAATGATGTGATCCCGTTATCAATGACATCCAATGTCCATGGTCAGGAAACCATAACCATCTATTGATTAACGAGCTAGTCAACTAGAGGCTCACTAGGGACATGTTGTGGTCTATGTATTCACACATGTATTGCGATTTCCGGTCAATACAATTATAGCATGAATAATAGACAATTATCATGAACAAGTAAATACAATAATAACCATTTTATTATTGCCTCTAGGGCATATTTCCAACAGTCTCCCACTTGCACTAGAGTCAATAATCTAGTTCACATCACTATGTGATTGTAATGAATCGACACCCATGGGGTTTGATCATATTTCGCTTGTGAGAGAGGTTATTAGTCAACGGATCTGAACCTTTCATATCCGTGTGTGTTTTTCAAGTCTCTATGTCATCTCCTAGATGCAGCTACCACGCTCTATTTGGAACTATTCCAAATAACTATTCTACTATACGATTCCGGTTTAGTACTTAGAATAATCCGGATTAGTGTCAAAGTTTGCATCGGCGTAACCCTTTACGACGAACTCTTTTACCACCTCCATAATCGAGAAGATTCCTTATTACACTAGTTATTAAGGATAAGTTTGACCGTCGTCCTGTGATCCATTCCTGGATCACTCTTGTACCCCTTGACTGACTCACGGCAAGGCACACTTCCGGTGCGGTACACATCATAGCATACTATAGAGCCTACGTCCGAAGCATAGGGGACGACCTTTGTCCTTTCTCTATCTTCTCCCGTGGTCATGTATTGTGTCTTACTCAATACTCACACCATATAACACAACCAAGAACTCCTTCTTTGCTGATATATTTTGAACTCCTTCAAAATCTTGTTACGGTATGTATTCATTTGAAAGTACTATTAAGCGTTTTGATCTATCCTTATAGATCTTGATGCTCAATGTTCAAGTAGCTTAATCCAGGTTTTCCATTGAAAAACACCTTTCAAATAACCCTATATGCTTTCCAGAAATTCTACATAATTTCCGACCAACAATATGTCAACAACATATACTCATCAGAAAT
This sequence comes from Triticum aestivum, assembly GCF_018294505.1. Lineage (NCBI taxonomy): Eukaryota > Viridiplantae > Streptophyta > Magnoliopsida > Poales > Poaceae > Triticum > Triticum aestivum. The sequence goes on from NC_057807.1 coordinate 365,004,615, forward strand.
GTTATAGTGCTCCCACTCACTTCTTTGGAAATACAAGTTTCTCATAAACTTTGTATAAACCCAAAATCTTTGATCATCTCATCAAAGCGTATATTCCAACTCCAAGATGCTTACTCCAGTCCTTAGAAGGATTACTGGAGCTTTGCATACTTGTTAGCATCTTTCAGGATTGACAAAACCTTCAGATTGTATCACATATAACCTTTCCTCAAGAAAATCGTCGAGGAAACAATGTTTTGACATCCTATCTCCAAGATTTCATAAATAATGCAATAACTGCTAATATAATTCCAACAGACTCTTAGCATCGCTACGAGTGAGAAAGTCTCATCGTAGTCAACTCCTTGAACTTGTCGGAAAACATCTTAGCGACAAGTCGAGCTTTCTTAATGGTGACACTTACCATCATTGTCCGTCTTCCTTTTTAAAATCCATCTATACTCAACAGCCTTACGACCATCGAGTAGTTCCTCCAAAGTCTATACTTTGTTTTCATACATGGATCCTCTCTCGGATTTTATGGCCTCGAGCCATTCATTGGAATCTGGGCCCACCATCGCTTCTCCATAGCTCATAGGTTCATTGTTGCCTAGCAACATGACCTCCAAGACAAGATTAAGTACCACTCTGAAGTAGTACGCATCCTTGTCGACCTACGAGGTTTGGTAGTGACTTGATCTGAAGTTTCATGATCACTATCATTAGCTTCCACTTGGTGTAGGCGCCATAGGAGCAACTTCCTGTGCCCTGCTACACACTAGTTGAAGTGATGGTTCAATAACCTCATCAAGTCTCCACCATCCTCCCACTCATTTCTTTCAAGAGAAACTTTTCCTCGAGAAAGGACCCGATTCTAGAAGCAATCCCTTTTGCTTCCGGAACTGAGACAGGAGGTATACCCAACTGTTTTGGGTGTCCTATGAAGATGCATTTATCCGCTTTGGGTTCAAGCTTATCGGGCTAAAACTTTTCACATAAGCGCCGCAGCCCCAAACTTTTAAGAAACGACAGCTTAGGTTTCTCTAAACCATAGTTCATATGGTGTCATCTCAACGGAATTACGTGGTGCCCTATTTAAAGTGAATGTGGTTGTCTCTAATGCCTAACCCATAAACTATAGTGGTAATTCGATAAGAGACATCATGGTATGCACCATATCCAATAGGGTGCAATTATGATGTTCGGACACACCATCACACTATGGTGTTCCAGGCGGAATTGGTTGTGAAACAATTTCCACAATGTCTTAATTGTATACCAAACTCATAACTCAGATACTCATCTCTATGATCATACCATAGACATTTTATCCTCTTGTCACGATGATCTTCAACTTCACTCTGAAATTACTTGAACCTTTCAATAATTCAGACTTGTGTTCATCAAGTAAATATACTCAGCATCTACTCAAATCATTTGTGAAGTAAGAACATAACGATATCCACTGCGTGCCTGAGCACTCATTGGACTGCACACGTCAAAGTGCATTACTTCCAACAAGTTGCTTTCTTGTTCCATCTTACTGAAAATGAGGCTTTTCAGTCATCTTGCCCATGTGGTATGATTTGGATGTCTCAAGTGATTCAAAATCAAGTGAGTCCAAACGGTCCATCTGCATGGAGTTTCTTCATGCGTATATACCAATAGACATGGTTCACATGTCTCAATCTTTTCAAAAACAAGTGAGTCCAAAGATCCATCAACATGGAGCTTCTTCATGCGTTTTATACCAATATGACTTACATGGCAGTGCCACAAGCAGGTGGTACTATTATTAGTATCTTATATCTTTTGGCATGAACATGTGTATCACTACAATCAAGATTCAATAAACCATTCATTTAGGTGCAAGACCATTGAAGGTATTATTCAAATAAATAGAGTAACCATTATTCTCCTTAAATGAACAACCGTATTGCGATAGACATAATCAAATCATGTCTATGCTCAACGCAAACACCAAATAACAATTATTTAGGTTTAACACAAATCTCGATGGTAGACGGAGCAGGCGATGCTTGATCACATCAACCTTGGAAACACTTCCAACACACATCGTCATCTCACCTTTAGCTAGTCTTCGTTTATTCTGTAGCTCTTTTATTTTGAGTTACTAACACTTAGCAACCGAACCGGTATCTTAATACCCTGGTGCTACTAGGAGTACTTGTAAAGTACACATTTAATTCAATGTATATCCAATATACTTCTGTCAACCTTGCCAGCCTTCTCATCTACCAAGTATCTAGGGTAGTTCCGCTTCAGTGACCGTTCCCCTTATTTCAGAAGCACTTAGTCTCGGGTTTGGGTTCAACCTTAGGTTTCTTCACTAGAGCAGCAACTAATTTGTCGTTTCATGAAGTATCCCTTCTTGCTCTTTCCCTTCTTGAAACTAATGGTTTTACTAACCATCAACAATTGATGCTCCTACTTGACTTCTACTTTCGCGGTGTCAAATATCGCGAATAGCTCAAGGATCATCATATCTATCCCTGATATGTTATAGTTCATCACGAAGCTCTAGTAGCTTGGTGGAAATGACTTTGGAGAAACATCACTATCTCATCTGGAAGATTAACTCCCACTCGATTCAAGCGATTGTTGTACTCAGACAATCTGAGCACAAGCTCAACGATTGAGCTTTTCTCCCTTAGTTTGCAGGCTAAGAAACTCGTCGGAGGTCTTATACCTCTTGACGTGGGCATGAGCCTAAAATCCCAATTTCAGCTCTTGGAACATCTCATATATTCTGCGACGTTTTTTAAAATGTCTTCGGTGCCTCAATTCTAAACCGTTTAACATTACGCATTGAACTATCACGTAGTCATCAAAACGTGTATGTCAGATGTTTGCAACATCCACAGACGACGTTCGAGGTTCAGCACACCGAGCGGTGCATTAAGGACATAAGCCTTCTTCGCAGCAATGAGGACAATCCTCAGTTTACGGACCCAGTCCGCATAATTGCTACTATCAACTTTCAACTAAATTTTCTCTAGGAACATATCTAAAACAGTAGAACTAAAGCGCGAGCTACGACATAATTTGCAAAAACCTTTTGACTATGTTCAGGATAATTAAGTTCATCTAATGAACTCCCACTCAGATAGACATCCCTCTAGTCATCTTAAGTGATACATGATCCGAGTCAACTAGGCCGTGTCCGATCATCACGTGAGACGGACTAGTCATCATCGATGAACATCTTCATGTTGATCATATCCACTATACGAATCATGTTCGACCTTTCGGTCTCTTGTGTTCCGAGGCCATGTCTTTACATGCTAGGCTCGTCAAGTCAACCTAAGTGTTTCGCGTGTGTAAATCTGGCTTACACCCGTTGTATGTGAACATGAGAATCTATCACACCCGATCATCACGTGGTGCTTCGAAACAATGAACTTTCGCAACGGTGCACAGTTAGGGAGAACACTTTCTTGAAATTATTATGAGGGATCATCTTATTTACTACCGTCGTTCTAAGCAAATAAGATGCATAAACATGATAAACATCACATGCAATCAAATAGTGACATGATATGGCCAATATCATTTTGCTCCTTTTGATCTCCATCTTCGGGGCTCCATGATCATCATCGTCACCGGCATGACACCATGATCTCCATCATCATGATCTCCATCATCATGATCTCCATCATCGTGTCTCCATGAAGTTGTCTCGCCAACTTATTACTTCTACTACTATGGCTAACGGTTTAGCAAAGAAGTAAAGTAATTACATGGTGTTATTCAGTGACACGCAGGTCATACAATAAATTAAGACAACTCCTATGGCTCCTGCCGGTTGTCATACTCATCGACATGCAAGTCGTGATTCCTATTACAAGAACATGATCAATCTCATACATCACATATCATTCATCACATTCTTTTGGCCATATCACATCACATAGCATACCCTGCAAAATCAAGTTAGACGTCCTGTAATTGTTGTTTGCATGTTTTACGTGGCTGCTATGGGTTTCTAGCAAGAACCTTTCTTACCTACCCAAAAGCCACAATGTGATATGCCAATTGATATTTACCCTTCATAAGGACCCTTTTCATCAAATCCGATCCGACTAAAGTGGGAGAGACTGGCACCCGCTAGCCACCTTAGGCAACAAGTGCATGTCAGTCGGTGGAACCTGTCTCACGTAAGTGTACGTGTAAGGTCGGTCAAGGCTGCTTCATCCCACAATACCGTCGAAACAAGATAGGACTAGTAACGGTAAGCATATTGAACAAAATCAACGCCCGCAACAACTTGTGTTCTACTCGTGCATAGAATCTATGCAATAGACCTAGCTCTAATGCCACTATTGGGGAATGTAGCAGAAATTCGAAATTTTCTATGCATCACCAAGATCAATCTATGGAGAGACTAGCAACGAGGGGAAGGGGAGTGCATCTACATACCCTTGTAGATCGCTAAGCGGAAGCGTTACAAGAACGCGGATGGAGGAGTCATACTCGTAGCAATTCAGATCGCGGTTGATTCTGATCTAAGCGCCGAACAACGGCGCCTCCGCGTTCAACACACGTGCAGCCCGATGACGTCTCCCGTGCCTTGATCCAGCAAGGAGAGAGGGAGAGGTTGGGGAAGACTCCGTCCAGCAGCAGCACAACAACGTGGTGGTCATGGAGGAGCGTGGCACTCCAGCAGGGCTTCGCCAAGCACTGCGAGAGACGAGGAAGGAGAGGGGTAGGGCTGCGCCAGGGAGAGGAAAACTCATGTGTTGGGCAGCCCCAAAACCCCCACTATATATAGGGGAAGGGGAGAGGGGGCCGGCCCCCTCTAGATCCCATCTAGAGGGGAGGGGCAGCGGCCAGGAGGGGGAGACTTGCCCCCCAAGCAAGGTGGAGGCGCCCCCTCTCCTAGGGTTTTCAACCCTAGGCACCTTGGGCCCTGGTGGGGGGCGCACCAGCCCACCTGTGGCCGGTCCTCTCCCACACTTGCCCACGCAGCCCTCTGGGGCCGGTGGCCCCACCTAGTGGACCCCCAGGACCCTCCCGGTGGTCCCGGTACATTACCGATAGCACCCGAAACTTTTCCGGTGACCAAAATAGGACTTCTCATATATAAATCTTTACCTCCGGACCATTCCGGAACTCCTCGTGACATCCGAGATCTCATCCGGGACTCCAAACAACATTCGGTAACCACATACAAACTTCCTTTATAACCCTAGCGTCATCGAACCTTAAGTGTGTAGACCCTACGGGTTCGGGAACCATGCAGACATGACCGAGACAACTCTCCGGCCAACAACCAACAGCGGGATCTGGATACCCATGTTGGCTCCCACATGTTCCACGATGATATCATCGGATAAACCACAATGTCAAGGATTCAATCAATCCCATATACAATTCCCTTCGTCTACTGGTATAGTACTTGCCCGAGATTCGATCATCGGTATGCCGATACCTTGTTCAATCTCGTTACCGGCAAGTCTCTTTACTCGTTCCGTAACACATCATCCCATGATCGACTCCTTGATCAATTTGTGCACATTATGATGATGTCCTATCGAGTGGGCCTAGAGATACCTCTCCGTCACACGGAGTGACAAATCCTAGTCTCGATTTGTGCCAACCCAACAGACACTTTCGGAGATACCCTTAGTGCACCTTTATAGCCACCCAGTTACGTTGTGACGTTTGGTACACCCAAAGCATTCCTACGGTATTCGGGAGTTTCACAATCTCATGGTCTAAGGAAAAGATACTTGACATTTAGAAAAGCTTTAGCATACGAACTACACGATCTTGTGCTAGGCTTAGGATTGGGTCTTGTCCATCACATCATTCTCCTAATGATGTGATCCCGTTATCAATGACATCCAATGTCCATGGTCAGGAAACCGTAACCATCTATTGATCAACGAGCTAGTCAACTAGAGGCTCACTAGGGACATGTTGTGGTCTATGTATTCACACATGTATTGCGATTTCTGGTCAATACAATTATAGCATGAATAATAGACAATTATCATGAACAAGGAAATAAAATAATAACCATTTTATTATTTCCTCTAGGGAATATTTCCAACTAGAAAGTGCGGGGAAGAGGGAAGAAGCTCACGAGGGCCTAACCCAGCAACACCCCAGCTGCCGCCACGCAGGCCCGACACCTCGCCGAAGAGCTACTCCAAACCTACAAGATAAATCACACAAAAGCTAAATCGACTCAGCGCTAAACACTCGCCTACTGCAGCTCTGTCACAGCAATGTTGCCTGCCTCTCTCGCCCAGCGAAGGCTGCTTGAGTGCTAAAGGGAACCTCCTAAGCATCGCGACTCAGGGGCTCTTAGTGGACCTTGGGCCGCTCACCTCCTGGCCTTGACCACGGCATCGCGACCTGGCATACCAGCGATGGCTGAAGCCTACCTGGGGACCGGGACCTGTCGGCATAGAGCATCAAGCCCTCGTGAGGAAAGAAAGGGGGAGCTGGGCCGGGGCAGAGCGCGCCTCTCGCATCAATTCATGATAAGGATGTACAATTCACAAGAGACATGGCAGGTGCCTTACATACCCCCACGGGTTTGTCATTTCGATTCCTCGTAGAGAACAAAAGGTGCAAGGAGTGATAACTACGCGTGCCTCCGCTGGGGACGCCATCATCAACAGTGGGTCATCAGGCGCCGGCGCCAACCCCATCCAGATCAGCAGCGCCGACGACCTAATGCAGCCGCCCTGCTCCGGGCGCGACGCGAGCTCGGGGGCTCGTAGCTGTCGTCGTTTGTCTCCGGAGTCGCGTGAAGCTCGGCGGAGTCAATGGACCATCTGGCTCCTCCGCTGCTGCCCAAGGAGCTGCTGGGGAAGCGGTTGGCAGGCCTGGTCCTCGCCACTTCGACGCCACAGCCGCCTTCCTTGGGGTAACACTCCGGCCGGCGTCCTTACGCATCGAAGACCTTGAAGAACATCAAGGAGGCGCCATCGTATTCGAGATGAATTATGAGGGCACCCCCTACCCGGCAGGCCCGGGCGATCTCGCCCCAGCCTCGGGTCATGAAGACGTTGCCCGGGGCGACAACCTCGACCTCTGCCTCGGTCGCGGGGGTGCTGCAGTCGGCGTGCTGCAGCTAGAGCTCCAGAGACCCACTCGGCGGCATCTCGAAGGCGAAGGAGGGAGGAAGGCGGATCCAAGATCGAGGAGGCATGGCGGCATGAAGCACAAGCTCACGAGAAGAGCCCTCGGCATGGACTCCAGGGGTGATGACGCGTACTGCCGTGACTCGCCGGCGTCGCCTGCTGCATCGGTGATGTCGCTCTGCGGCTTATTCTTCTTCTCCGGGGCCCTCGACTCGGGCGTACAAGGGCAGCGGAAACCTAGGCGGCAGCCGCTCGTACCAGGGCCGCGACAACCATGGCCAAGCAACCACGTCGCAGCGGCCAGGGAGAGACCGCTTCTTCGGCGGAAACGGGTCGGGACCCTCTCGAGGGGCCTTTCCTTTTTCTTCTGTAGAAAACCGGCGGACCGGCGCCATAGACGTAAGGTGGAGCAAGGGCGAGGAAGAAGAAGAAAGGGAGTAGCAGGAAGGGATGGACAATGGGGGCTCTCGCCCGCCCGTACTTATAGTCCGGAGGAGGCCAACCGTTGGCCACCATGATCTCAGGTAATCATGACCCATTTTTGCATGCAGGGACTTGTCAAGTCATGTAGTTGCCGAGGCATCGTGGGGAAGAGGAGACGCCCACGTCCAATCAATCGCCACACGGCGCCCAAGGCCGCAGGCTATTGGGGCCCGCGGAGCTTCGCACTTGCCCCTTCGCTTCTTTGCTAAGCCAAGTCCGGCCGCGCCTTGGGCCCGATGGCTACTGTCGGCGTTCTGGGAACGGGGGTCCCCAGACTTGCCTGCCTGTGGCCTGCGGCGTGGCTCAAGCGGAGGCCCAGTGCAGCCCAGCCTCATCAGCTCAAGACCCTCGCGAGGGGCCAAGCCTCGCGGGGCGCATGACAGGAAGCTTCCTCAGGAGCAGCCTCATCAGGCGGGTTCGCGAGGAGGCGGAGAGATCAAGGCAGGGTACCTCCCGAGGTGCCCGTGATGCTAGCCATGACGATCGAGACCAGGTGGGCGCCCGCCTATGCAGTGTCCTTGTTTCCCCTTCGGTGCAAAGGGGGCAAGCACAGGCCAAGGCATCAGGCAAAGGTTACCATTTCGGTGCAATAAGACCAAGACCAGCAGAGCGGCAGGACGGAGGTCACCATGGAGCCCAGGACGGTGTCATCGTCAGAGTCTTTGGCAGTAGAAGACCAACTTTGGTCAGGATAAGTGTACTGGATGTTCCCCTTCAAAATGGCCAATTGTTGGCGCCCTTCCCACTCATTATTTGGGAAGAGGCCTAGAGCCTCTATAAATAGAGCTAGCCACCACAGGGCAGAGAGGAGATTTTGGGTAGATTAGAAAGAGAGAAGCGACTGAGATCACCCAAGCAGTTCATCGCACCAGCTCAAGAACATCCCTCGCGAGGTTGTTCTCCCCTTGTATTGTTCATCATCAGCCCCTGAGGCAATCCACCACACCACACTCTGGAGTAGGGTATTACACCACTATGGTGGCCTAAACCAGTATAAACCTCATGTCCCCTGCGTGTTCATCTTTCTAGCCTAGATTCCTTGTGAGGCTTCGAGACATGAGTTGGTAGGAGAGAGATCTTCGCGCTCACCCCAGAGTTCGAACCTCAAGGGTCTGCCGGAACCTGAAATCCGACATGGGCCACTGTTGGGCCGTGCCACATGTCACTGTATCATAGGCGCCTTCGATCCAATGAGCGGATGGTATCTGTCCCAATGGTGAGCCAACACGTGTTTCCTCCAGCCAATGATGATTTTACACATGGAAAATCCCCATTGGTCGGGGCTGTTAACGGGTTATCGGATCCAAAACCCGACTCGATAGCTTAACGGCGTTCCGTTAAGGTAGATGCCACGTGTTGGTCACCCTTGACGAAAGCACTTCTGTGACACGCGATTTATCGTCATGGAAGTGGACACTTCCGTGATGATAATTTTGGTAATGTCATGGAACACTTCTATGACAGCACAGGTATGACTATCTTGATTCTGTCATAAAATCATCATGGATGTACATGCATGACAAAAAAGGCGACCTACTATGACAAACACGTATCATCACGGAAGTGTATCTTTTTGTTGTACTTACTCATGGTTGATCTCTTGAGCATACACCATTATATCTTTTGGTCTGACCAATGCTATCACCTTGCTCACATAATTGTGGTATTCCATCCATATGGAAACCTGGATGAATTGTTGTTGATCCCATCGACAACATTCTTGTCCTCCCCATGATTTTGTTGAACATCCAGCTAGTGTTGGAAACTTTTATAAGCATTATCTTCATGTTCAGTTCATGAAGCTTATGTTCGGCTGAAAGGAGTGACCTCCTCTAATTCATGTGCATTTGATGCAAGTTGCCGCCGTGAATTCGAGAAAGTCAATGTTGCTTCCTCTGTAATCATCCCAGGTCGGTCATGCATGTGCGAAGTATACATTGGTTTGTGAGACTAGCTACCTTCATTCTATATGTATCCCTAGCACACCAAGCCACTGATTGAATTGTTCAAGGAGAAGAAGTTCCTTCTTAAGAGCATGCCTTATGTAAGGACTTCGATATCCTCGTTGATGGTTCCCAACCGGAACTCGATAGTGTTTTATTGTAAGCCTACCATGTGATCTTGTTGTCTGGAACAACGTGTTCATTTATAGCAGAACCAACTCATATTTTGGAGCTTGCTATTGTAGTTCATTCCCCGATAATCTCGCAACGTCATCTTGTTGATTTGTGTTGCAAACTTTAATTTTTCTTTCTAGACTTGATGAGTCGGGAATATTTTGTCACCAACCAGATCTAAATCTCAGGCAGATATAATGGTTGGAACATTTCCCAAGAGCTATAATATTGGTCTCTCTGTAGCCTGGTAAAGTGGATGTCGTGGCTAACACACCCAGCCGGAAGACCTATTACTGTAGTATCTTGATTGAGGAAGTTGGCCACCTCCCCATAAGGATCTCACAGGATTTACTTCTGTAATTATTCCTTAATGATTCTTGAGCTCCCGAAGTCCGACCTTTTACTTGGTGTTCTAGATGCCAAACCATATTTATACATGGGTTACGCTAGCACATCAAGGAGAACATTAGAAGCGAAGTGGTAAATGTTTCTCGGTCGATTATCCAGATTTTGTCCCCTTGGCCTCACTAAGGTGAAATCCAAGGAAATGTTATCTTCTTTGGATCTGCATCCTCCACCAATATCCATCATGGTAGTATGTTGTGTTGCCAGGATCCTTGACACGGGTATTGGTAAAACCTTGATGAATATGGAAATGTTCAAGTTCTTGAGAGCACACACAAGCGCTAGGTTTTATCATTGGCATTAATTGGGATTTGCTCCCGGTTTTCCTCGGTTATGCTATAACATTTCAAACAGTGGATTCACTCTCTACTGTTGGGTTTCTTCCCAGTTACTAGAATCATTCCTAGCATTTGCATTTTGTTCCTAGCTTGCACCCCCATTATGCCATTCTACCTTGGGTCCCGTCCATTTCCGATGATAAGCAAAATCATCTATGGCATTGTCTTAAACAAGGTAGTCCACATCATCCATTCTAGTCTGGGTATGCCATTCTTTCATACTCCACCAAACGATTGTTGGTGAATTGCCTTAGGCTGGTATAAAGAGTCTCGATGATCTCTATATCAAAAGTAATTCTTTTTTCCACTTAAGGAACTAATTCTATGAGTCACCTCCTCCAACATGTCTCGTTATGGTATCATGGCAACTCAACTCCTCACCACGTTGACAACCAGTCACCACCCTCTTAAGTGTGGGATTGTTGCCTACCTAGTGAACCTTCGTCATCTGTTTCACTCATCCCTCTAGATGTATGCTTCATGTCTCATCTCGAGAGATGTTTCAATGTCTCAATCCGTGAGTTGATCCTGACTTGTTAGATCTTCGAGAAGATCGATCCTTCTAGAGTTTTCCCTTTCCTCTCATTGTCATGTTAGTTGGAGTTCTGAGAGCAAGACATTGAGACAATGATGGTGATCGAATCAAAGTTCTTATGAAGTGTCACCTGGATCATGAATATTGTGTTAGTTTGCCTTCCCCCTTCATCTTACCCTACGCTTGAATCTCGAGACGAGATTCTTCTTTAGTGGGGGTGAGTTGTCACATCCCTAGCTTCTGGCAATGCACTAGGCTAGCTTCATGTGTGCATCATGTTTAAATTTAAATGAATATGAAATGGGGATGAAAGAAACCCCAACACTACTTAATCCAACTAGGGTTTCCTAAAATCTTTTTCAATGAGCCTGAAATGCCCTTCTAAAATGTTCATCATCTTTGCCTTGGTCTAGAACCTCTGACAAAAATGGTGCACACTTTTCTAGGACATCATAAGGTCACTGGACTAAATCATATGTTATTTGCATTTGGACATTTAAATGCTATAAAATATTTTAAATTTCCAAATATTCATAAACTAAAATGTTTACTGTTGGTTATATTCTAAACAGTAGGCATGAGTAGTTTCATGATTTTTGAGAATGTCTAGGTATTTTTAATAAAGCCCTAAGACTACAGAAGAAATAGAAAATAGAAAATAAAAGAAAAGCAACTTACCTGGCTTACATGTGCGGCCCAGCACTACAACTGGCCAGCCCACCTGGCGGCCCAACCAACTGGCCCAGCCCACCTGGCGCCTCTGTCGTCTTCCTCCCCTCTCCCTGAAGCAGTTGCGTGCCCGCAAGCGAGCGACCACGGCCACATCTCCCCGCCACCTCCTGCTTCTCCTCCTCGTCCTGACCTACGTCCGGAGACGCCCCGTGACCCCTCGCTCCTCTCCCTCACTCGATGCTTCCTCTCCCCTCCTCTTGCTCTCTCGCACGCGACCACCAAGCGGAGCTCGTCGCCGCCGCCCGTTATTGTCGTGGCCAGAGCCACCACCTCACCTCTCCGTGCTGTCCAGAGGCTCTGCCTCGACGCCGTGGAGCTCCAAGATGAAGCACGCGCCCGCGGGATGCCCGAAGTGACACCATCATCTTCATCTTCGTCGTCGGCCACCGAAGATCCCCCTCGCCGCCCCGCTCACTCCAGCCCCTCCCCGAGCTCGCTGAGGCCTCCGTCGCAACCATTGTGAGCTGCTGCATCGATTCCGCTTCTTCCCTGGCTCTCTTACCTCTTGCTAACGCCGTTACCGTCGAGCCCGAGAGCTTGGCTCCGCCGGCCATGTCGCCACCGTGGCCACCGTTGCCTAGAGCAGCAACCGAGCACACAGCCATGCTCAGTGCACCCCTAGGAGGTCGTAGCACCCCTCCTCGCCATCTGTCGTGCTCCCTAACACCGAACCCGAGCTCACCCAAACTCCGGCCTCCGCCTTAGAGCTCACCGCCGTCAACTCCGGCCACCCCAGCTCCTCCCGCTTGCCCTACCAGATGTGCGCGAGCCTCAGCTGCACGTAGGACCAAACCGCGGTCGATTTAGCCGACCGTGGGCAAATCCCGAGCCTCTCCACCATCTTGGCCTCGCCGACGGCTTAACATCGGTGGGTTTGACCCACTTTGACCCCTGCTGGGCCCCACCTGAGTCAATGACATGTGGGGCCGTCCCTAACTCGATTAGTCAGGTGTTAATTAGTTCTAATCACCACTATTAGGTGTTAATCTCCTCGCTAACTAACCCTGAGCCACTGACATGTGGGCCCAGCCCTGCTGACATTTTTGTTAGGATTAGTTTAACCCTAATTAACTCAGTTAACTAACTAAGTCACTCACTAGTGGGCCCCACTGGTCAGGTTTGACATGGACGGCGCTTGTTGACCTGCAGACATCAACATGACCTAATGCTGACGCAGTAAACATTTTCAGGAATTAAAATAAATCAGAAATGATATATAAATTTCAGAAAAGGCTAAAACTTCTAAAAATCATAGAAATTAATCTATAACTCCAAATGCAAAGATTTATATATGAAAAATGATCAGAAAAATCCAATCTATCCATTTGTACTAGTTTCATGCATGTTTAAACAACTTGACCTTCCTGTTTAGTGAAAAACATGATAAGGCACCATTTAAATTCATAAATTGAGTTTGGGATTGAACCTTTGGTTCAAAATGACCCAAACCCATCTGGTTGTAGTTGCATTAGGCTAACACACTCATATTGCCATGTCATGATCATGCATCATATTGTGCATTGCATTGATTGTGTTCCTTCTCTATTGCCGGTGGTTGTTCCCTCCCGATAGACGTGTTCCGACGATGAGTCCGATGACACCGATGAAGAGTTATATCATCTTCAGAAGTGCCAGGCAAGCAAAACCCCCTTGGTCATTCCGATACAATCCCACTCTCTTGCTCCTGCTCTCTTTTACTGCATTAGGACAACAACGATTCAATTGTTACATGCTGCGGTAGTTGAACCCATTTCCTGTGCAAGACCTGTCATTGCCACAGTAAATAGATGAAACCCACTAGCATGAGTAGGAGTTGTTTGAGCCCTGATGTGCCTACTCATTCATGCTTGTTTGTCATGCCTGCTACTGCTTAGAGTTGAGTCAGGTCTGATTCATCAAGGATGAATTGGAATGTTGTGAACATGTCCTACTATGTGTGAGTTAAGTGTGTGAACAAGATTTGGTAAAGGTAGCGGTGAGAGGCCATGTAGGAGTACATGGTGGGTTGTCTCATTGAAGCCGTCCTCGGGAACTGAGTTCTATGTTTGTGACCCATGAACAACTACTACCACACGTTGAGCCCTAAAATATGACCCCGCTCGACTTATTAACCGCCCCTGACCTCTGTCCAGGAGTTGCAAGTAGTTTCTGGTGTTTGTAGTTGCTGGAGGCCATGCGCAACACTGACCTGAGGGGTGGGCTATGATGCGGTAGGCTCATGGCACGGTGTACTGGGGCACCCGTTTGGTGGGCTCGGGAAACCTGCACACATCGTTTGGGGCCGTATGTGGAAACCTCGGCCGGACTCCCTGCGGATGGACCTGAATAGGCGATAAACCTGGACTAGAGACTTGTGTGGTTAGTCAGGTCGTGGTCTACACCCACGTAGGCTTTCGCTTGAAGTCTACCAAGCAAATGTCGTGTGCAGACGCTAAGTGGTGGAAACATGTGTGAAGAGGTACACCCCTGCAGGGTTATAAATGATCTATTCGAATAGCTGCGTCCGCGGTAAAGGACCTCTAGGTTGCCTATACAGTTCATAGAGAAGTGAAAGTGGGTACTCTAAAATACGCAAGATAAGCGTGAGTGCTATGGATGGCATTTCCATAGGAAGACGGGAGCGGATCCATAGTGGTGTATTGATATGGTGAATATGTGGACTCATGTGCGCCACCTCAAAAGTGTTACTTGGAGTTGTAGTTCAGGATAGCCACCGAGTCAAAGCTGGCTTGCTGCAGTTAAACCCACCATCCCTTTGATGATAATGATGCATATGTAGCTACTTCTGATGTAAGTCTTGCTGGGTATATTTGTACTCATGTTTGCTTAATTTATGTTTTTGCAGAGAGACTCTAGTCTCACTAGTAGTTCCGCGTGGACTTCGATGTTTAGCTTGTTACCTCAGCTACGATCTTGTGCCCTCGGCAGGATCTTGTAGATAGTCAGGCTTCTCAGCCCTTTTCTTTTGTAGTTGTCTGTACTCAAACATGTTAAGCTTTCGCATGTGCTTTTGGCTTGTATGCTCTGAATGTTGGGTCATGAGACCCATGTTTGTAATACTTGGCTCCTCGGAGCCTAATGAATAAATACTTGAGTTGTAGAGTCATGTTGTGATGCCATGTTGTATTTGCACATATCGAGCATATTGTGTGGATGATTATTGAAATGCTTGGTATGTGTGGGATCCGACAACCTAGTTGTTTATTATTGGTAGCCTCTCTTACCGGGAAATGTCTCCTAGTGCTTCCACTGAGCCATGGTAGCTTGCTACTGCTCCGAAACACTTAGGCTGGCCGACATGTGTCCTTCTTTGTTCCCGTGTCTGCCCCTTCGGGGAAATGTCACACGATGTTCCTTTAAGTCCTTGTAGCTTGCTACGACTTGGGTTCAAACGTTGTTGATTGACATGTTCGTTGTTGGGTCATGTATGCATGTCCCTATAAGTTAGTGCCACCTTGGGTTTTCGACTAGTCATGTCGGCCCGGGTTCTTTGTCATATGGATGCTAGCGACACTATCATATACGTGAGCCAAAAGGCGCAAACGGTCCCGGGTCAGGTAAGGTGGCACCCGTGGGAATACCGAGGCTGCAAAGTGATATGATGTGTTACATGCTAGATCGGTGTGACTTAGGATCGGGGTCCTGACAACGGACCCTAGGCCTCATTTTCAAGCATGGCAATACCGTTTGTGCTCCGTTTTATCAATTGCTACCTTGCTGTTTTTTATTGTTCTTATTACAAAAACCTATATCTACTATCCATATTACACTTGTATCACCATCTCTTCGCTGAACTAGTGCACCTATACAAATTACCATTGTATTTGGTGTGTTGGGGACACAAGAGATTTTTTATTATTTGGTTGCGAGGTTGTTTGAGAGAGACCATCTTCATCCTACACCTCCCACGCATTGATAAACCTTAGGTCATCCACTTGAGGGAAAATTGCTATTGCCCTACAAAACTCTGCGCCTGGAGGCCCAACACGAGTCTACAAGAATAAAGTTGCATAGTAGACATCACCCGTCTTTCTGTCTTCTTCCTCCTCTCTGAAGGAAATATTCCCTAGAGGCAATAATAAAGTTGTTATTTTATATTTCCTTATTTCATGATAAATGTTTATTATTCATGCTAGAATTGTATTAACCGGAAACTTGATATATGTGTGGATACATAGACAAAACACCATGTCCCTAGTAAGCCTCTACTAGACTAGCTCGTTAATCAAAGATGGTTAAGTTTCCTAACCATAGACATGTGTTTTCATTTGATGAATGGGATCACATCATTAGGAGAATGATGTGACGGACAAGACCCATTCATTAGCTTAGCACTATGACCGTTCAGTTTTATTGCTATTGCTTTCTTCATGTCACATACATATTCCTTTGACTATGAGATTATGCAACTCCCAGATACCAGAGGAATACCTTGTGTGCTATCAAACATCACAACATAACTGGGTGATTATAAATATGCTCTACAGGATTAGGATTTCTCACTCCGAGTATCGAAGAGGTATCTCTGGGCCCTCTCGGTAATACACATCATAAGAAGCCTTGCAAGAAAAGTGACTAGTGAGTTAGTTGCGGGATGATGGATTGTGGAACGAGTAATTAAAGAGACTTGCCGGTAACCAGATTGAACTAGGTATGAAGATACCAACGATCGAATCTCGGGCAAGTAACATACCGATGACAAAGGGAATAACATATGTTGTCATTACGGTTCGACCAATAAAGATCTTTGTAGAATATGTAGGAGACAATGTAAGCATCCAGGTTCCGCTATTGGTTATTGACCGGAGAGGTGTCTCGGTCATGTCTACATAGTTCTCAAATCCCTAGGGTTCGCACGCTTAACGTTCGATGAAGATTTTTTAATATATGAGTTATGTGATTTGGTGACCGAATGATGTTCGGAGTCCCGGATGAGACCACATACATGACGAGGAGTCTCGAAATGGTCGAGAGGTATATATATATATATATATATATATATATATATATATATATATATATATATATATATATATATATATAGGACAATAGTATTCAGACACAGAAGTGTTTCGGATGGTACCGGGTACATATCAGGTCACCGGAATGGGTTCTAGGCACACCCCCCCCCCCGGCAAAGATATGGGCCTAATGGGACAAGAGGGAAAAGGTAACAGCCAGCAGGGGTTGCTGCGCCCCTCATATGGGCCACACTAGAGGAGATAGGAAAGAGGGGAAGAGAGAGGGAAGGGGAGGGATTCGTACTCCTCCTTCCTTGCCTCCTCCCTCCTCTTTCCTTCCCCCCCGGTGAAAAAGGAAAGGGGGCCAAATTGGGGAGGAACCCCAAGTAGGATTCGGCCTACTTGGGGTGCCCCCCTTGGCTGCTCCCTCTCCCTCCCACCTATATATATGAAGGAAGGTGCCTAGGATACACAACAACATATGTTAGCCGTGTGCGGCGCCTCCCTGCACAGATTACACCCTCGGTCATATTCTTGTAGTGCTTAGGCGAAGCCCTGCGCGAATCACTTCACCATCACTATCACCACACTGTCATGCTGATGGAACTCATCTACTTCCTTGACACTTTGTTGGATCAAGAGTTCAAGGGACATCATCGAGCTGAACGTGTGTAGAACTCGGAGGTACCATACGTTCAGTGCTTGATCGGTCAGAACGAGAAGAAGTTTGACTACATCAACCGCATTGTCAAATGCTTCCGCTTTCAGTCTACGAGGGTACGTAGATACACTCTCCCCCTCTCATTGATATGCATCTCCTAGATAGATCTTGGGTGAGAGTAGGATTTTTTTTCGAAATAGCATGCTACGTTCCCCAACAGTGGCATCAGAGCTAGGTCTATGCGTAGATGATATGCACAGGTAGAACACAAAGAGTTGTGGGCGGTGATCGTCATACTGCTTACCACCAATGTCTTATTTTGATTCGGTGGTATTGTTGGATGAAGCGGCCCGGACCAACCTTACATGACCACGTTCATGAGACCGGTTCCACTGACAAACATGCAACTAGTTTTGCATAAAGGTGGCTGGTGGGTGTGTGTTTTTCCTACTTTAGTTAAATCGAATTTCACTGTGGCCGGTCGTTGTTGAAGGTTAAAATAGCAAACTTGATAAATCACCGTTGTGGTTTTGATGCGTAGGTAAGAACGGTTCTGGCTAGAAGCCCGTAGCATCCATGTAAAACTTGCAACAACAAAGTAGAGGACGTCTAACTTGTTTTTGTAGGGCATGTTTGATGTGATATGTTCAAGACATGATGTGAGATGATCATGTTTTGTAAAATTTATCAGCAACTGGTAGGAGCCTTATGGTTGTCGCTTTATTGTGTGAAATGCAAATGCCATGTAATTGCTTTACTTTATTACTAAGCGGTAGTGATAGTTGTAGAAGCAATAGTTGGTGAGATGACCACAACGCTACGATGAAGATCAAGGTGTCAAGCCGGTGACGATGGAGATCATGATGATGCTTCGGAGATGGAGATCAAAAGCACAAGATGATGATGGCCATATCATGTCAAATATTTTGATTGCATGTGATGTTTATCTTTTATGCAACTTATTTTGCTTAGTATGACGGTAGCATTATAAGATGATCCCTTAACTAAAATTTCAAGGTATAAGTGTTCTCCCTGAGTATGCACCATTGCGACAGTTCTTCGTGCTGAGACACCACATGATGATCGGGCGTGATAGGCTCTACATTCACATGCAATGGGTCCAAGACAGTTTTGCACATGCGGAATACTCAGGTTAAACTTGACGAGCCTAGCATGTACAGACATGGCCTTGGAACACTTGAGACCCAAAGGTCGAACGTGAGTCATATAGTAGATATGATCAACATAGAGATGTTCACTATTGATGACTACTCCATCTCACGTGATGATCGGATATGGTTTAATTGATTTGGACCACGTATCATTTAGATCACTCGAGGGATGTCAATCTAAGTGGGAGTTCTTAAGTAATATGATTAATTGAACTTAATTTATCATGAACTTAGTCCTAATAGTTTTTGCATATCTATGTTGTAGATCAATGGCCCGTGTTACCGTTCCCTTGAATGTTAATGCATTCCTAGAGAAAGCTAAGTTGAAAGGTGATGGTAGCAACTACACAGACTGGGTCCGTAACTTGAGGATTATCCTCATTGCTGCATACAAGAATTATGTTCTTGATGCACCGCTAGGTGAAAGGCCTGCTGCGGGAGCAGATGCTGATGTTATGAACGTCTGGCAAGCTCGATCTGATGACTACTCGATAGTTCAGTGTGACTTGCTTTACGGCTTAGAAATGGGACTTAAAAGACGTTTTGAACGTCATGGATATGAGATGTTCCAAGGGTTGAAGTTAATATTTCAAGCAAATGCCCGAGTTGGGAGATATGAAGTCTCCAACAAGTTATATAGCTGCAAGATGGAGGAGAACAGTTTTGTCAATGAACACATACTCAGAATGTCTGGATATCATAATCACTTGACTCAGTTGGGAGTTAATCTTCTAGATGATAGTGTTATTGACAGAGTTCTCCAATCATTGCCACCAAGCTATAAAGGCTTCGTGATGAACAATAATATGCAAGGGATGGAGAAAACTATTCCCGAGCTCTTTGCAATGCTCAAAGCTGCGGAGGTAGAAATCAAGAAGGAGCATCAAGTGTTGATGGTTAACAAGGCTACTAGTTTCAAGAAAAAGGGCAAGGGAAAGAAAGGGAAATTCAAGAAGAATGGCAAGCAAGTTGTCACTCCTGTGAAGAAGCCAAAAGTTGAACCTAAGCCTGAAACTGAGTGCTTCTACTGCAAAGGAAATGGTCACTGGAAGCGGAAATACCCCAAATATTTGGCGGATAAGAAGGATGGCAAAGTGAACAAAGGTATATTTGATATACATGTTATTGATGTGTACCTTACTAGTGCTAGTAGTAGCCCCTGGGTATTTGATACCTGTTCGGTTGCTAGGATTAGTAACTCGAATCAGCAGTTATAGAATAAATGGAGATTAGTTGAGGGTGAAGTGACGATGTGTGTTGGAATTGGTTCCAAGATTGATATGATCATCATCACACACTCCCTATACTTTCTGGATTAGTGATGAACCTAAATAAATGTTATTTGGTGTTTGCGGTGAGCATGAACAAGATAGGATCGTGTTTATTGCAATATGGTTATTCATTTAAGAAAGAGAATAATTGTTATTCTCCTTACATCAATAAAACCTTCTATGGTCATACACCCAATGTTAATGGTTTATTGAATCTCGATCGTAGTGATACACATATTCGTAATTTTAATGCCAAAAGATGCAAAGTTGATAATAGTGCAACATACTTGTGGCACTGCCATTTAGGACATATTGGTTTAAAACGCATGAAGAAAGTCCATGCAGATGGACTTTTGGAATCACTTGATTATGAATCATTTGATACTTGCAAACCATGCCTCATGGGCAAGATGACTAAGACTCCGTTCTCCAGAACAATGGAGCGAGCCGATGACTTATTGGAAATAATACATATTGATGTATGCGGCCCGATGAGTGTTGAGGCTCGCAGCGGGTATTGTTATTTTCTGACCTTCACAAATGATTTGAGTAGATATGGGTATATCTACTTAAAGAAACACAAGTCTGAAACATTTGAAGAGTTCAAAGAAATTCATAGTGAAGTGGAGAATCATCCTAACAAGAAAAATAAAGTTTCTATGATCTGATCGCGGAGGCGAATATTTGAGTTACGAGTTTGGCCTTCATTTAAAACAATGTGGAATAGTTTCACAACTCACGCCACCTGGAACACCACAGCGTAATGGTGTGTCTGAATGTTGTAACCATACTTTATTAGATATGGTGCAATCTATGATGTCTCTTACCGATTTACCACTATAGTTTTGGGGTTATGCATTAGAGACAACTGCATTCACGTTAAATAGGGCATTGCCTAAAGCCGTTGAGACGACACTATATGAACTATGGTTTGGCAATAAGCCTAAGCTGTCATTTCTTAAAGGCTTCAGCTTGAAGAGCTCGAACCCAAATCGGAGAAGTGCGTCTTCATAGGATACCCTAAGTAAACAATTGGGTACACCTTCTACCACATATCCGAAGGCAAGATCTTTGTTACCAAGAATGGAACCTTTCTAGAGAAGGAGTTTCTCTTGAAAGAAGTGAGTGGGAAGAAAGTAGAACTTGATGAGGTAATTGTACCTTCTCTCAATTTGGAAAGTAGCTCATCCAAGAAATATGTTCCCGTGATGCCTACACCAACTAGAGAGGAAGCTAATGATGATGATCAGGAAACTTTAGATCAAGTTAATAACAAACCTCGTAGATCACCTAGAACACGATCAACACCAGAGTGGTAAGGTAATCATGTTCTAGAAGTCATGTTACTAGACCATGGCCAACCTATGAACTATGAAGAAGTTGTGATGAGCCTAGATTCCGATAAATGGCTTGAGGCCATGAAATCTGAGATAGGATCCATGTATGAGAACAAAGTGTGTACTTTGGTGGATTTGCCTGATGATTGGCGACCCATAGAGAATAAATGGATCTTCAAGAAGAAGATTGACGCTGATGGTAATGTTACTGTCTATAAAGCTCGACTTGTCGCAAAAGGTTTTTGACTAATTCAAGGAGTTGACTATGATGAGAGTTTCTCACCCGTAGAGATGCTTAAGTCTGTCCGAATCATGTTAACACTTGCTGCATTTTATGATTATGAAATCTGACAAATGGACGTTAAAACTGCATTCCTTAATGGATTTATAAAAGAAGAGTTGTATATGATGCAACCAGAAGGTTTTGTCGATTCTAAAGGTCCGAACAAAGTTTGCAATCTCTAGTGATCCATCTATGGACTGGTGCAAGCATCTCGGAGTTGGAATATACGCTTTGATGAGGTGATAAAAGCATACGGTTTTATACAGACTTTCGGAGAAGCCTATATTTACAAGAAAGTGAGTGGGAGCTCTATAGCATTTCTAAAATTATATGTGGATGGCATGTTGTTGATTGGAAATGATGTAGAATTTCTGGATAGCATAAAAGGATATATGAATAAAAGTTTTTCAATGAAAGACCTCGGTGAATCTACTTACATATTGGGAATCAAGATCTATAGATATAGATCAAGACGCTTGATGAGACTTTCAATGAGTACATACCTTGACAAGATTTTAAAGGAGTTCAAAATGGATCAGTCAAAGAAGGAGTTCTTGCCTGTATTGTAAGGTATGAAGTTGGGTAAAGACTCAAAAGCCGACCACAACAGAAGATAAAGAGAGAATGAAAGTCATCCCCTATGCCTCAGCCATAGGTTCTATAAAGTATGCCATGTTGTGTACCAAACCTGTTGTTTACCTTGCCATGAGTTTGGCAAAGGGGTACAATAGTGATCCATGAATAGATCACTGGACAATGGTCAAAATTATCCTTAGTTACCTTAAAAAGGACTAAGGAAATGTTTCTCGGTTATGGAGGTGATAAAGAGTTTGTTGTAAAGAGTTACGTCGATGCAAGCTTTGACACTGATCTAGAGGCTCTAAGTCTCAATGTAGATATGTATTGAACGTGGGAGCAATTAGCTAGAGTAGCTCCATGCATAGCATTGTAGACATAGAATTTTGCAAAATACACGGATCTGAATGTGGCAGACCCGTTGTCTAAACTTCTCTCACAAGCAAAACATCATCACGCCTTAGTACTCTTTGGGTGTTAATCATGTAGCGATGTGAACTAGATTATTGACTCTAGTAAACCCTTTGGGTGTTGGTCACAGAAATATGTGAACTATTGGTGTTAAATCACATGGCGATGTGAACTAGATTATTGACTCTAGTGCAAGTGGAAGACTAAAGGAAATATGCCCTAGAGGCAATAATAAAGTCGTTATTTTATATTTCCTTATTTCATGATAAATGTTTATTATTCATGCTAGAATTGTATTAACCGGAAACCTGATACATGTGTGGATACATAGACAAAACACTATGTCCCTAGTAAGCCTCTACTAGACTAGCTCGTTAATCAAAGATGGTTATGTTTCCTAACCATAGACATATGTTGTCATCTGATGAATGGTATCACATCATTAGGAGAATGATGTGATAGACAAGACCCATTTGTTAGATTAGCATTACGACCGTTCAGTTTTACTATTGCTTTCTTCATGTCACATATATATTCCTTTGACTATGAGATTATGCAACTCTCGGATACCAGAGGAATACCTTGTGTGCTATAAAATGTCACAACCTAACTGGGTGATTATAAAGATGCTCTACAGGTATCTCCGAAGGTGTTTGTTGGGTTGGCATAGATCAAGATTAGGATTTGTCACTCCCAGTATCGGAGAGGTATCTCTGGCCCTCTCGATAATACACATCATAAGAAGCCTTGCAAGCAAAGTGACTTATGAGTTAGTTGCGGGATGATGTATTACGAAACGAATAAAGAGACTTGCCGATAACGAGATTAAACTAGGTATGAAGATACCAACGATCGAATCTTGGGCAAGTAACATAGTGATGACAAAGGGAATAACATATGTTGTCATTACAGTTCGACCGATAAAGATCTTCATAGAATATGTAGGAGCCAATATGAGCATCCAAGTTCCACTATTGGTTATTGAACGGAGAGGTGACTCGGTCATGTCTACATAGTTCTAGAACCCGTAGGGTCCGCATGCTTAACATTCGATGATGATTTTGTATTATATGAGTTATGTGATTTGGTGATCGAATGTTGTCTGGAGTCCCAGATGAGATCACGGACACGACGAGGAGTCTCGAAATGGTAGAGAGGTAAAGATTTATATATATATATATATATATATATATATATATAGGACGATAGTATTCGGACACCAGAAGTGTTCCAGAGGGTACTGGGTACATATCGGGTCACCGGAATGGGTTCCGGGAACCCCCCCGACAAAGATATGGACTAATGGGCCAAGAGGGGAAATGAAGCAGCCAGCAGGGGCTGTTGCGCCCCCCATATGGGCTGCACCAGAGGAGAAAGGAAAGCGGGGAAGAGAGAAGGAAGGGGAGGGATTCGGCCTCCCCCTTCCTTCCATCCTCCCTCCTCTTTCCTTCCCCCTCTGGTGAAAAAGGAAAGGGGGGCCGAATTGGGGAGGAACCCCAAGTAGGATTCAGCCTACTTGGGGCGCCCCCCTTGGCTGCTCCCTCTCCCTCCCACTATATATATGAAGCGGGAGGCGCCTAGGAACGTGTGTTAGCCGTGTGCTGCGCCTCCCTCCACAGATTACACCCTCGGTCATATTCTTGTAGTGCTTAGGCGAAGCCCTGCGCGGATCACTTCACCATCACCATGACCACACTGCCGTGCTAACAGAACTCATCTACTTCCTCGACACTTTGCTGGATCAAGAGTTCGAGGGACGTCATCAAGCTGAACGTGTGTATAATTTGGAGGTACCATATGTTCGGTGCTTGATCGGTCAGAACAAGAAGAAGTTCGACTACATCAACCATGTTGCCAAACGCTTCTGCTTTCGGTCTACGAGGGTACATAGACACGCTCTCCCCCTCTCGTTGCTATGCATCTCCTAGATAGATCTTGCGTCAGCGTAGGATTTTTTTTTAAATTGCAAGCTATGTTTCCCAACACTCTCTTCCCCATCATCGTCCGCACACCATTTCCCTTCGCTCACCGCTCGCCCGCATGCACCATCTTCCTCAGTTGCTCGCGCATACCATATCCCCCCCCCCGCTCACTACTCGGCCACACACACCATCTTCTTTGCTCTCCTACCCGCATCCACTTCCCCGCTCGCTCCCAGGCACCGAATACCCCAATCACTCGGCGCCCTAAAACCCCTATGGCAGAACTGACTGACACGTAGAGTCGTGATTGGAATACTCTCCCCGATGTTCTCTTGGAGCAGATCCGTAATCGTATGGACCTGCTCAGCACCGTGCATCTAGCCGCATGATCGGTTTCTATGTATTGTCTAGTCGTTTGCAGCCGGTCGACCCTTCTCAAGAAAATGTGCTTGCTGATGCCTGATCCTCACAGGTGGCCCAGCCACCGACTTGTCCATCTTGTGGAGGTTGCCGTCGTGCCCCTCGACATGCTACCACTACCCGCCCACCTATCCTTCATGCGCGGCCACTACTGGGCGGGCATGAAGGCCAACTGGATCGTCCTCATCCACCCATCCGGTAGTCTGTGACGTCTCATGGATATGTACACACAGCTAGAGATCACCCTTCCATCGTTGGATAGCGCCGGCGTCGAGCCCCGCGGCCCGCCGGACACTCCTGCCTACTACGCACGAGAAGCGTCGAGCTTTTGTTTCGACCTCCGTTTGCTGAAGGTTGTAATCTGTGAATTGCCCACACCATCAGAAGACTATATGGATTACAAGCTCATTGCCTTGTTCAACGGGGGATTAGCATATCTGGAATCCGGTAGCCATACATGGTTATGGCTCATCATCAATCATTCTTACCCTCCATTTCTGTCGGATGCTATGGTGCACGATGGCATTGTTTACACGGTCGACACACAGGTTGGCTGCATATACTAGTGGAATCTATCATCGTGTAATTTTTCTATCTCATCTCATCTTCACCTTATGAATACGACTGTCTGTTGATTCTTAGAAGATTAGAATAGATTGTATGACTATAACCACATCGCTATATGTCCATATCATTTCTTAGATTTTTATGACCACATATCTTATCGTTAGAGTTCATATGAGAACAATTGGCATCTAATGATTGTCAGAATAGATATTATGAGTATAACCTCATGATTGTTATATGTTACTCTCATTTCCAAGATTTTTATAACCACGCATGTTATTTTAGAGTTGATATGAGAACTGTAGTAACCACTATGGTAGAATATGAGTAGGCCCTGGCATAACAGTGTCACACCCTAGCTAGTCATGCATTAGAGTGTTGCATCATGTTTACTCTTTCATCAGAAACTTGAAATGGGGATCTGTGAAACCCTCAGAATCATTTTGAAAAATGACCCAAATAAAAATTTCTCCAAAAGGGTCCAAGAAAATGCTCATGATGCCCTCTGAAAATATTGGACAGAGATAAAAATCAAACCAATATTTTTAGTGGCTCATGGACATTTATTTTGGGCATTTGGAATTAATGCATAAATATTTGCATTGGAAATATATTAATTATATATATTAATATATGTCCAAATATTATGCCATTTATAAAAGAGCTCTGGAATAATATATATAGCTCCTGCAAATATTGGCATAAGTTAAATAAATGATTTAACATATTATTTAAATCAAAACAAATGTCAGAAATTAGGAAACAGAAAAAATAAATATCAGGAGGAGCTTACCTGGGCTCCTCCACTGTGCGGCCCAGCCAGCTGACTGGCCCAGCCAGCAGCCGGCCCAGCCCACCTCCCTCCTCTGTCGTCTTCGTCCCGACAGAGGGAGGGGAGTGTGGCCGGCGCGCGCGCGCGCCACCGCGCCACGCCACCTCTCTCCCTGCCTGCCTGCCCTCCCTCTCCTCGCCTCGATGCCCTGGACGACACCACGCCTCCCCCCTGCTCTCTCTCACTCTCCCCCGGCTCTCCCCTCCTCTCCCTCGCTCTCTCTCTCTCACACGGCCGAACACCACCGTCGCCGCCGTTCGCCACAGCAGCCGTCTCCGGCCACCCCTCGCTCCCCCGACTAGCTCAGAAGCTCCGCCACGACCCCCTCTTCCTCCCCACCGCTCCACGGTCCTCCGGAAGCCCTGCATCGCCGCCACGTCGCCGTTCCCCTCTTCGGGCTCCGACCATCGTCGCCGTCGAATTCGTCGTCTCCAGCGCGTCCCCGAGCCCGCTAACCATCCCTGCAGCTCCGCGGTGAGCCCCCGGATCGTTTCCCCCTTCTTCCCTGGTCTCTCCCGACCTCTAGGCCCTAGCCCCACCTTGGCCGAGAGCTCCACGCCGCCGGCGATGTCGCCGTCGTGGCCACGGTCACCGTAGCACCCAAACGAGCACACTATCGTGCTCCACACCTCACTAGGAGCACGTAGCACGCACCAACACCTCCCCTAACCCCCTGCAACATCGATCCCGACCGCACCCGAACTCCGGCGGCCGCAGCCGAGCTCGCCGCCGTCGACTCCGGCCACCCCAGGCCCAGCCACGGCCACCGTTCGACGCGCGGGAGCAAGAGCTCTCCAACGAGCCCAAGCACGGCCTCGCCCGTGCCCTGTAGCGCAATTCCGCGTTGCGCCGCCGTCTCGGGCCTCGCCGGCGTCACGTCGCCGGTGGGTTTGACCCACTTTGACCACGGCAGGACACCCCCTGAGTCCCTGACAGGTGGGCCCAGCCCTGTAGCTAATTAGGATTAGTGCTAACCACTGTTAGTTAACCCCCTGACACTGACCAGTGGGCCCCAGCGCCACTAATCCCTAATTAGGAATAAATTAAACCTGTTAAACCCCCCTGTCACTGACGTGTGGCCCCCACACGTCAGGTTTGACCCCAGACAGCCGCAGTTGACCACTGACGTCATGCTGAGGTCATGCTGGCGCAATAATTATAATTTCTGTATTTAAATTTAATCAGGAAATTCCAGAATATTATTTAAACTTTAAAAATTCATAACTTTTATTCTGTAACTCCAAATTGGACAAATTATATATGAAAAATGATCAGAAAAATCCAATCTATCCATCTGTACTATTTTCATGCATGATCAAACAAGTTAAATTGATGTTTTAAGCAGAACAAGGAAAAGCACTTTAAAAGGCCATGTTTGAGTTTGAAATTTGAATCTTTGATTCAAATTTGTTCAAACCCTTCTGGTTTTAGTTGCATTAGCCCAACACACTCATATTGCCATGTTTCATGCATGCATCATATTGTTGCACATTGTTTGGTGATGCTTGTGTATCGATGTCCTTTGCGACAGGTTCTGCCCCCGAGGAGTACCGTGATTACCCTAACGAAGAACCGTATCAGTGCATCGAACCATCAGGCAAGCAACCAACCAGTTGATCATATCGATACAATCCCATGTTCTCGCACCTGCTCTCTTTTACTGCATTAAGACAACGCGTTTCAAACTGCTGTGTGCTACGGTAGTTGAACCCATTTCCTCTGCATGACCTGTCATTGCCACAGTAACTAGATGAAACCCACTAGCATGTGTAGGAGTTGATTGAGCCATATGTATGTGTTGTTCCTAACTTGCTATGCCTGCTATGCTTAGAGTCGTGTCAGGTCTGGTTCATCTAGGTGATGGGCTAGAGTGAAATGATTATGCCGGTAATGAGAGTGGTGTGATGAACACGTTTTGGTAAAGGTATCGATGAGAGGCCATGTAGGAGTACATGGTGGGTTGTTTCATTGAAGCCGACCTTAAGCACTGAGATTTGTATGTGTGATTTAAGAATCAGCTACTACCATGCATTGGGCCCGAAACCAATGGACCCTCTCGGCTTCTTATTCACCCTAGTTCTCCGTCCAGGAGTTGCAAGTAGTTTCTGGTGTTTGTAGCCTACTGGAGGCCGTGGACAGCGCTGACCGTAGGGGTGGGCTGTGATGTGGTAGGTACGTGGCCGGGTGTACCGAATACCCGTTAGGTATCTCGGGAACCCTGTTCACATCGTTCGGGGCCGTATGGGAAACCTCGGCCGGACTCCCTGCGGATGGAACCTGAATAGGCGATAAACCTGGACTGGAGGCTTAGGTGATTAGGTAGGTCGTGGCCGACACCCACGTTGGGCTTCCGCTTGAAGGTTGCCGAGTACATGTCGTGTAAACGACGGTAAGTGGTGAGAGCGTGTATGAAGAAGTACACCCCTGCAGGGTTAACATGATCTATTCGAATAGCCGCGTCCGCGGTAAAGGACTACTTGGTTGCCGATACAGTTCATAGACAAGTAAATGGAAACTACTAAAAGCCTCGAGATAAGTGTGAGTGCCGAGGATGGCTCTTCCGTAGGAAGACGGAGGTGGATCCTCGGTAGTGTATTGAAGTGGTGAGTAGTGGACTCGTGTGCGCAAAACCATTTCAAGTTGGAGTATCGTAGGATAGTCTAGCCAAGAGTCAAAGCTGGCTTGCTGCAATAACTCCACCAACCCTTCTTGAAAATATGCATGTATGTAGGATCTGATGTAAGTCTTGCTGAGTACCTTTGTACGCATGTTGCTATAATCTACATTTTTACAGAAGACGCTGCAACCCCTTCTGATGGGTTCTATGTAGACGTTGACATCAACGAGTAGGCTAAAGACCCAGGTGGTGACCCTGAGCTTGTGATGGACCACGTAGTATAGCTAGGCTTTCCAAGCCTCTTTTATTTTACTAGTTGTCTGTACTCAGACATTGTACTTCCGCTGCTGATTTGTATGACTGTATGACTTGTATGTTGGGTCGTGAGACCCGTACCTTTGTGTATGTTATGTATGGCTCTCTGAGCCTTAAATAAAGTACTTGTGTCGTAGAGTCATGTTGTGATGCTTCGTTGTATTTGCACATAACGAGCATATTGTGTGTATGATTGAAATGCTTGGTATGTGTGGGATCTGACTATCTAGTTGTTTATCTTTAGTAGCCTCTCTTACCGGGAAATGTCTCCTAGTGTTACCGCTGAGCCATGGTAGCTTGCTACTGCTCTGGAACACTTAGGCTGGCCGGCATGTGTCCTTCTTCGTTCCTGTGTCTGTCCCTCCGGGGAAATGTCACGCTTTGAGTACCGGAGTCCTGTTAGCCCGCTACAGCCCGGTTTACCGGAGTCCTGCTAGCCCAGTGCTACAGCCCGGACCCATTTGCTGATGACCGACACGTTCGGAGCTGGGTCATGGATGCCTGTCCCTGTAAGTCTGTGCCACTTTGGGTTTACGACTAGTCATGTCAGCCCGGGCTCTTTATCATATGGATGCTAGCGACACTATCATATACGTGAGCCAAAAGGCGCAAACGGTCCCGGGCAAAGGTAAGGCGACACCCGTGGGGATACCGTGCGTGAGGCCGCAAAGTGATATGAGGTGTTACTGGCTAGATCGATGTGACATCGAGTCGGGGTCCTGACAAACAGTTTTCCTCTCATTTTTACATGATGTTTGAACCATGACATATTGCTTGAATATGAAAGCCATTGCCTTATTAAAAAAATTGGAGTATGATTATGACCACGGCATTGCAATTATTTGGCTATGATTTGTGTCACTGTTATAATAATCTTAATTCCACACATACTCTGAACTTGATTGTATATTTTTGTCCTTTTGGTCTCCAATTTGATTTGTTGCAGCAGATGCAAATGCGCTGGCCTTTATAATTCCAGGACCTGGAAATATTCAAGTCAATGGGTGGTGGTTTATCGCTCGTTCACCTGAAGATGGGCATTTGATTCTCATTCACACATACCAAAGTGACCAAACTATTTCATCAAACCACATTCAGTACAATGCATGGGGTGTTCGTGACTATGATGGCTATGATTGCTTCGTGTTCAAGAAAGATCCCAGCTCTGTTGGGCCAAGCGTATTCAACTGGAGGCGAGTTTACAACCTCGGCAACCACTCCCTATTCCTTGGGCTCAATTATCCGATCATCCGACCAATCATCGATCATATCTTCGACGATGATTACCGTGCTACGGAACTTCCATTCGCCAGGGGGAACTGTGTTTACATGTCGTACCATCGTTTTCATGAATCACCATATCCAGAGATTCGTCAACGTAGCTTGTTGCCAGATGATCTTCACTGTGTGAAAGGCATCAAGCTTCCAAGCGATGAATGGCTTTTTCAAACCCGACATGCAACCATGTGGTTCATGCCAGCAACAAATATGCACAACTTGATTCGTAGTGATATCTAGACTGAGCCATGTATCCTGCTGCTGTAGCATGGCCCTCTTTTGTTGGATATTATGTAATGTAGTTAGTTTGAAGGATAGATACCTTTATGGGATCAAGTGCAATCTAAATCACCTGCGTAGCATGTACTGATAATGATGATGGAGATGTTGTGCAGAAGCATATATATCAATTAGGCTTCAAGTGCGTACTTGTTGGTGAAAGTGTTATCCAATGGGAATTATGTTTTGTATTACTCATGTAGCCTACATAGTCTATCTCATAGCCTTGTAACTTTGTAGGCACCTGTTTTTAAGCTCCTTCTAAACACTCTTGCATAATGCCCTTAAAACTAAGCCTTTAGCAATGCCCCTCTAATATTATTTAAAGCAATATGGAAGCAACCTGCAGATTGGATGAATGTACTCCATTTCTAAATTTGTAGTACTGGTAGTCCTCTACATATATTGTGCTACTCGTACTATAGTAAGTAGTACTTGGATGACTAGTAGTAAGATGACTAGTAGTACTAGTATACGTCGATCAAACTATCCATCATGTCCTCACAATGAATTGACGTGACAACATGTTGCTCCTAAGGTGACACAAGAGTCCCAGCGGCGTGTTCGGTTCACCAAATTGAGCCTCACCCCTCTGGGCTTATTGGGCCCACATGTCATAGGCACAAAGGCAGGTGCCTTAAGGCACCAAAGCGCAGTCCCTCCTCTGGTAGTACAAAAGCACTCTCCCACTCTCTACAAAATCACTCTCCCATTCTCTACAAAAATCACTCTCCCATTCTCTCCCGGTCTCCCCGCCTCCCAGCCACCGCCTTGTTCCGATCCAGTTGGTACGATGAGCGGTGAGCTACTGGAGCTACTATAGTTCATTGCAAGTAGTCAAAAGGAAGACACTGAGAAAATTGATCTCAACAAGGATGCTCTTCAAGCTAGCCGCATGAAGGAAGGAACCAACTGTTGGGTTTCGTAGTAATTTCAAAAATTTCCTACGCATACGCAAGATCATGTGATGCATAGCAACGAGGGGAGAGTGTTGTCTACGTACCCAACGCAGACCGACTGCGGAAGCGATGACACGACGTAGAGGAAGTAGTCGTACGTCTTCACGATCCAACCGATCAAGCACCGAAACTACGGCACCTCCGAGTTCGAGCACACGTTCAGCCCGATGACGATCCCCGGACTCCGATCCAGCAAAGTGTCGGGGAAGAGTTCCGTCAGCACGACGGCGTGGTGACGATCTTGATGAACTACAGCAGCAGGGCTTCGCCTAAACTCCGCTACAGTATTATCGAGGTATATGGTGGCAGGGGGCACCGCACACGGCTAAGGAATAGATCACGTGGATCAACTTGTGTGTCCATGGGGTGCCCCTTGCCTCAGTATATAAAGGATGGAGGAGGAGGAGGCCGGCCAAGGCAGAGGTGCGGCCAGGGTGGGGAGTCCTACTAGGACTCCAAGTCCTAGTAGGAGTCCACCAAGAGGGGAGGAAGGGAGAAGGAATAGGAGGAGAAGGAGAGGTGGCCGGCCCCCTTTTCCCTAGTCCAATTCGGACTAGAGGGGAGGGGGGGCGCAGCCTTTTTCTCCTCTTCCCACTAAAGCCCATCAAGGCCCAATACTCTTCCCCGTATTCCCGTAACTCCCCGGTACTCCCGAAAATACCCGAATCACTCGGAACCTTTCCGAACTCCGAATATAGTCGTCCAATATATCGATCTTTACGTCTCGACCATTTCGAGACTCCTCGTCATGTCCCCGATCTCATCCGGGACTCCGAACTCCTTCGGTACATCAAAACTCATAAACTCATAATATAACTGTCATCGAAACCTTAAGCGTGCGGACCCTACGGGTTCGAGAACAATGTAGACATGACCGAGACACGTCTCCGGTCAATAACCAATAGCGGGACCTGGATGCCCATATTGACTCCTACATATTCTACGAAGATCTTTATCGGTCAGACCGCATAACGACATACGTTGTTCCCTTTGTCATCGGTATGTTACTTGCCCGAGATTTGATCGTCGGTATCCAATACCTAGTTCAATCTCGTTACCGGCAAGTCTCTTTACTCGTTCCGTAATACATCATCTCACAACTAACATATTAGTTGTAATGCTTGCAAGGCTTATGTGATGTGTATTACCGAGAGGGCCCAGAGATACCTCTCCGACAATCGGAGTGACAAATCCTAATCTCGAAATACGCCAACCCAACATCTACCTTTGGAGACACCTGTAATGCTCCTTTATAATCACCCAGTTACGTTGTGACGTTTGGTAGCACCCAAAGTGTTCCTCCGGTAAACGGGAGTTGCATAATCTCATAGTCATAGGAACATGTATAAGTCATGAAGAAAGCAATAGCAACATACTAAACGATCAGGTGCTAAGCTAATGGAATGGGTCATGTCAATCAGATCATTCAACTAATGATGTGACCTCGTTACTCAAATAACAACTCATTGTTCATGGTCAGGAAACATAACCATCTTTGATTAACGAGCTAGTCAAGTAGAGGCATACTAGTGACACTTTGTTTGTCTATGTATTCACACATGTATTATGTTTCCGGTTAATACAATTCTAGCATGAATAATAAACATTTATCATGAAATAAGGAAATAAATAATAACTTTATTATTGCCTCTAGGGCATATTTCCTTCAGTCTCCCACTTGCACTAGAGTCAATAATCTAGTTCACATCGCCATGTGATTTAACAGCAATAGTTCACATCACCATGTGATTAACACCCATGTGATCAACACCCAAAGGGTTTTACTAGATTCAGTCATCTAGTTCACATCGCTATGTGATTAACACCCAAGGAGTACTAAGGTGCGATCATGTTTTGCTTGTGAGAGAATCTTAGTCAACGGGTCTGTCACATTCAGATCCGTAAGTATTTTGCAAATATTTATGTCAACAATGCTCTGCACGGAGCTACTCTAGCTAATTGCTCCCACTTTCAATATGTATCCAGGTTGAGACTTAGTGTAACTTTTACAACAAACTCTTTTATCACCTCCATAATCGAGAAACATCTCCTTAGTCCTTACTAAGGATATTCTTGACCAATGTCCAGTGATCTACTCCTAGATCACTATTGTACTCTCTTGCCAAATTCAGAGTAAGGTATACAATAGGTCTGGTACATAGCATAGCATACTTTATAGAACCTATGACTGAGGCACAGGGAATGACTTTTCATTTTTTTCTATTTTCTGCTGTGGTCGGGATTTGAGTCTTACTCAATTTCATACCTTTGCAACACAGGCAAGAACTCTTTCTTTGACTGTTCCATTTTGAACTATTTCAAAATCTTGCCAAGGTATGTACTCATTGAAAATCTTATCAAGCGTCTTGATCTATCTCAATAGATCTTGATGCTTAATATGTAAGTAGCTTTTACTGAGGTCTTTTCCTTTTAAAGAACTCCTTTAAAACACTCCTTTATGCTTTGCAGAAAAATTCTACATCATTTCTGATCAACAATATGTCACTCACATATACTAATCAGAAAGGCTGTAGTGCTCCCACTCACTTTATTGTAAATACAGGCTTCTCAAAAAGTCTGTATAAAACCATATGCTTTGATCAACTCATCAAAGCGTATATTCCAACTCCGAGAGGCTTGCACCAGTCCATAGATGGATCGCTGGAGCTTGCACATTTTGTTAGTACCTTTAGGACTGACAAAACCTTCTGGTTGCATCATATACAACTCTTCTTTAATAAATCCATTAAGGAATGCAGTTTTGTTTATCCATTTGCCAGATTTCATAAAATGCGGCAATTGCTAACATGATTCGGACAGACTAAAGCATAGATACGAGTGAGAAAATCTCATCGTAGTCAACACCTTGAACTTGTCGAAAACCTTTTTGCGACAATTCTAGCTTTGTAGATAGTAACACTACTATCAGCGTCCGTCTTCCTCTTGAAGATCCATTTATTCTCAATTGCTTGCTGATCATCGGGCAAGTCAACCAAAGTCCAAACTTTGTTCTCATACATGGATCATATCTCAGATTTCATGGCCTCAAACCATTTCGCGGAATCTGGGCTCATCATTGCTTCCTCATAGTTCGTAGGTTCATCATGGTCTAGTAACATGACTTCCAGAACATGATTACCGTACCACTCTGGTGCGGATCTTACTCTGGAAGACCTACGAGGTTTGGTAGTAACTTGATCTGAAGTTTGATGATCATCATCATTAACTTCCTCACTTATTGGTGTAGGAATCATTGGAACTGATTTCTGTGATGAACTACTTTCCAATAAGGGAGAAGGTATAATTACCTCATCAAGTTTTACTCTCCTCCCACTCACTTCTTTCGAGAGAAACTCCTTCTCTGGAAAGGATCCATTTTAGCAACGAATGTCTTGCCTTCGGATCTGTGATAGAAGGTGTACCCAACAATTTCC
Source organism: Triticum aestivum (assembly GCF_018294505.1). Taxonomy (NCBI): domain Eukaryota; kingdom Viridiplantae; phylum Streptophyta; class Magnoliopsida; order Poales; family Poaceae; genus Triticum; species Triticum aestivum. Next base: position 365,039,617 of record NC_057807.1, read on the forward strand.
TTTGGGTATGAAGACGCACTTCTCCGATTTGGGTTCGAGCTTATCAGGATGAAACTTTTTCACATAAGCATCGCAGCCCCAAACTTTAAGAAACAACAGGTTAGGTTTACTGCTAAACCATAGTTCATACAGTGTCGTCTCAACGGATTTAGATGGTGCCCTATTTTAAAACGTGAATGCAGCTGTCTCTAATGCATAACCCCAAAACGATAGTGGTAAAGAGATATCATAGATCGCACCATATCAAATAAAGTGCGGTTACGATGTTCGGACACACCATAACGATGTGGTGTTCCAGGTGGCGTGAGCTGTGAAACTATTCCACATTGTTTTAATTGAAGACCAAACTCGTAACTCAAATATTTGTCTCCGCGATCAGATCGCAGAAACTTTATTTTCTTGTTACGATGATTTTTCCACTTCACTCTGAAATTCTTTGAACCTTTCAACTATTTCAGACTTATGTTTCATCAAGTAGATATACCCATATCTGCTCAAATCATCTTGTGAAGGTCAGAAAACAACGATGCTTGCCACGAGCATCAGCACTCATTGGATCGCATACATCGGTATGTATTATTTCCAATAAGTCAGTAGCTCGTTCCATTGTTCCGGAGAACGGAGTTTTAGTCATCTTGCCCAAAAGGCACAGTTCGCAAGCATCAAGTGATTCATAATCAAGTGATTCCAAAATTCCATCAGTATGGAGTTTCTTCATGCGCTTTACACCAATATGACCTAAACGGCAGTGCTACAAACAAGTTGCACTTATCATTATTAACTTTGCATCTTTTGGTTTCAATATTATGATTATGTGTATCACTACGATCGAGATCCAACAAACTATTTTCATTGGGTGTGTAACCATATAAGGTTCTATTCATGTAAACAGAACAACAATTTATTCTCTTACTTAAATGAATAATCGTATTACAATAAACATGATCAAATCATATTCATGCTCAACGCAAACACCAAATAACACTTATTTAGGTTCAACACTAATCCCGAAAGTATAGGGAGTGTGTGACGATGATCATATCAATCTTGGAACCACTTCCAACACACATCGTCACTTCACCCTTAACTAGTCTCTGTTTATTCTGCAACTCCCGTTTCGAGTTACTAATCTTAGCAACTGAACTAGTATCAAATACTGAGGGTTTGCGATAAACACTAGTAAAGTACACATCAATAACATGTATATCAAATATACTTATGTTCACTTTGCCATCCTTCTTATCCGCCAATCACTTGGGGTAGATCCGCTTCCAGTGACCAGTCCCTTTGCAGTAGAAACACTTAGTCTCAGGCTTAGGATCAGACTTGGGCTTCTTCACTTGAGCAGCAACTTGCTTGCTGTTCTTCTTGAAGTTCCCCTTCTTCCTTCTGCCCCTTTTCTTGAAACTAGTGGTCTTGTCTACCATCAACACTTGATGTTTTTCTCGATTTCTACCTTCGTCAATTTCCGCATTACGAAGAGCTTGGGAATCGTTTCCGTTATCCCTTGCATGTCATAGTTCATCACGAAGTTCTACTAACTTGGTGATGGTGACTAGAGAATTCTGTCAATCACTATCTTATCTGGAAGATTAACTCCCACTTGATTCAAGCGATTGTAGTACTCAGACAATCTGAGCACATGCTCACTAGTTGAGCGATTCTCCTCCATCTTTTAGCTATAGAACTTGTTGGAGACTTCATATCTCTCAACTCGGGTATTTGCTTGAAATATTAGCTTCAACTCCTGGAACATCTCATATGGTCCATGACATTCAAAACGTCTTTGAAGTCCCGATTCTAAGCCGTTAAGCATGGTGCACTTAAACTATCAAGTAGTCATCATATTGAGCTAGCCAAACGTTCATAACGTCTGCATTTGCTCCTGCAATAGGTCCGTCACCTAGCGGTGCATTAAGGACATAATTCTTCTGTGCAGCAATGAGGATTTAACCTCAGATCACGGATCAAATCCGCAACATTGCTACTAACATTTTTCAACACAATTTTCTCTAGGAACATATCAAAATAAACACAGGGAAGCAACAACGCGAGCTATTGATCTACAACATGATTTGCAAAATACTACCAGGACTAAGTTCATGATAAATTTAAGTTCAATTTAATCATATTACTTAAGAACTCCCACTTAGATAGACATCCCTCTAATCCTCTAAGTGATCACGTGATCCAAATCAACTAAACCATGTCCGATCATCACGTGAGATGGAGTAGTTTCATCGGTGAACATCATTATGTTGATCATATCTACTATATGATTCACGCTCGACCTTTCGGTCTCCGTGTTCCGAGGCCATATCTGCATATGCTAGGCTCGTCAAGTTTAACCTGAGTATTCTGCGTGTGCAAAACTGGCTTGTACCCGTTGTAGATGGACGTAGAGCTTATCACACCCGATCATCACGTGGTGTCTGGGCACGACGAACTTTGGCAACGGTGCATACTCAGGGAGAACACTTCTTGATAATTTAGTGAGAGATCATCTTATAATGCTACCGTCAATCAAAGCAAGATAAGATGCATAAAAGGATAAACATCACATGCAATCAATATAAGTGATATGATATGGCCATCATCATCTTGTGCTTGTGATCTCCATCTCCGAAGCACCGTCATGATCACCATCGTCACCGGCGCGACACCTTGATCTCCATCGTAGCATCGTTGTCGTCTCGCCAATCTTATGCTTCCACGACTATCACTACCGTTTAGTAATAAAGTAAAGCATTACATCGCGATTGCATTGCATACAATAAAGCGACAACCATATGGCTCCAGCCAGTTGCCGATAACTCGGTTACAAAACATGATCATCTCATACAATAAAATTCAGCATCATGCCTTGACCATATCACATCACAACATGCCCTGCAAAAACAAGTTAGACGTCCTCTACTTTGTTGTTGCATGTTTTACGTGGCTGCTACGGGCTTAAGTAAGAACCAATCTCACCTACGCATCAAAACCACAACGATAGTTTGTCAAATAGACTCCGTTTTAACCTTCTCAAGGACCGGGCGTAGCCATACTCGGTTCAACTAAAGTTGGAGAGACAGTCGCCCGCAAGCCATCTATGTGCAAAGCACGTCGAGGGAACCGGTCTCGCGTAAGCGTACGCGTAAGGTTGGTCCGGGTCGTCTCGTCCAACAATACCGCCGAACCAAAATATGACATGCTGGTAGGCAGTATGACTTGTATCGTCCACAACTCACTTGTGTTCTACTCGTGCATATAACATCAACATAAGTAACCTAGGCTCGGATGCCACTGTTGGGTTTCGTAGTAATTTCAAAAATTTCCTACGCACACGCAAGATCATGTGATGCATAGCAACGAGGGGAGAGTGTTGTCTACGTACCCAACGCAGACCGACTGCGGAAGCGATGACACGACGTAGAGGAAGTAGTCGTACGTCTTCACGATCCAACCGATCAAGCACCGAAACTACGGCACCTCCGAGTTCGAGCACACGTTCAGCCCGATGACGATCCCCGGACTCCGATCCAGCAAAGTGTCGGGGAAGAGTTCCGTCAGCACGACGGCGTGGTGACGATCTTGATGAACTACAGCAGCAGGGCTTCGCCTAAACTCCGCTACAGTATTATCGAGGTATATGGTGGCAGGGGGCACCGCACACGGCTAAGGAATAGATCACGTGGATCAACTTGTGTGTCCATGGGGTGCCCCTTGCCTCAGTATATAAAGGATGGAGGAGGAGGAGGCCGGCCAAGGCAGAGGTGCGGCCAGGGTGGGGAGTCCTACTAGGACTCCAAGTCCTAGTAGGAGTCCACCAAGAGGGGAGGAAGGGAGAAGGAATAGGAGGAGAAGGAGAGGTGGCCGGCCCCCTTTTCCCTAGTCCAATTCGGACTAGAGGGGAGGGGGGCGCAGCCTTTTTCTCCTCTTCCCACTAAAGCCCATCAAGGCCCAATACTCTTCCCCGTATTCCCGTAACTCCCCGGTACTCCCGAAAATACCCGAATCACTCGGAACCTTTCCGAACTCCGAATATAGTCGTCCAATATATCGATCTTTACGTCTCGACCATTTCGAGACTCCTCGTCATGTCCCCGATCTCATCCGGGACTCCGAACTCCTTCGGTACATCAAAACTCATAAACTCATAATATAACTGTCATCGAAACCTTAAGCGTGCGGACCCTACGGGTTCGAGAACAATGTAGACATGACCGAGACACGTCTCCGGTCAATAACCAATAGCGGGACCTGGATGCCCATATTGACTCCTACATATTCTACGAAGATCTTTATCGGTCAGACCGCATAACGACATACGTTGTTCCCTTTGTCATCGGTATGTTACTTGCCGAGATTTGATCGTCGGTATCCAATACCTAGTTCAATCTCGTTACCGGCAAGTCTCTTTACTCGTTCCGTAATACATCATCTCACAACTAACATATTAGTTGTAATGCTTGCAAGGCTTATGTGATGTGTATTACCGAGAGGGCCCAGAGATACCTCTCCGACAATCGGAGTGACAAATCCTAATCTCGAAATACGCCAACCCAACATCTACCTTTGGAGACACCTGTAATGCTCCTTTATAATCACCCAGTTACGTTGTGACGTTTGGTAGCACCCAAAGTGTTCCTCCGGTAAACGGGAGTTGCATAATCTCATAGTCATAGGAACATGTATAAGTCATGAAGAAAGCAATAGCAACATACTAAACGATCAGGTGCTAAGCTAATGGAATGGGTCATGTCAATCAGATCATTCAACTAATGATGTGACCTCGTTACTCAAATAACAACTCATTGTTCATGGTCAGGAAACATAACCATCTTTGATTAACGAGCTAGTCAAGTAGAGGCATACTAGTGACACTTTGTTTGTCTATGTATTCACACATGTATTATGTTTCCGGTTAATACAATTCTAGCATGAATAATAAACATTTATCATGAAATAAGGAAATAAATAATAACTTTATTATTGCCTCTAGGGCATATTTCCTTCACCAACGAGGTTGCTCCCCTGAGTATTCGTTCCAGCGCTTTGTATGATGATTTCGATCTTTATGGGGGCTTTCAAGTCTTTAGAGTATGCATGTAGTAAAGAAGTCGGGACACCCGTTTGTTTGAGTGTTGTGGACTTTACATTTGGAGTAGCACTTATCTATCAATATATTTCATCATTTACTTAAACAGTTGACTGATCATACATTGAGTACCATTTAACTGTAATTAACCGATGCAAGTCCAAGAAGGATTGGTCGCTGCTGCCGACTGGCGTCAAGTTTGATCCCACGGATTAGGAGTTGATCGAGCACCCTGAAGCCAAAGTGAGTGCTGACAACGTGAGATCTCACACTCTCATCGATTTATTCATACCGACTATGGACAGCGAGAACGACATATGCTACACCCATCCTGAGAAACTTCAAGGTTAGACACCTATCGACCGTCTACTTGCACAAAATATATTCCTTTGTTTATACCTCTATTTTTCTTTTTACACGCATACTTCACTAGTGGAGAAAAGCCTACCTACGGCATGCCAAAAATAGCCTCGATGGCGTGGACATCCGACACCACCAATATTAGTCACGGTTGTGACGTTCTATTTTTCTCGATGCCAGTATTTCAATTTTCAAATATGAAAAAAAAGTTGCACAACAACAATTTCAGCCACAATGATAGCATAATCCAGTTTCAGAACCGCCACTAAATCAACTATATATAAATACTCCTAATGACAGCATTTAAGTTCAACAATGCAATTATTGATATAGTTCAACAAAGTAGGCAAAATAACACACATATGAATGTACACAAGTTCAAATAAATAGAGGTGATAATAACATGATGTATATCTTCCATGCATGCCAACTAGCTAACTATGACTTTTCGACGGGCGGAGTCAGGGTCATAATCCGGAGTAAGTGCACCATCATCGCTGTCAGTAGGCTTGTAGTAGACCATGATCTCGTCACAATCGTAGTCGAGGTAGAACGTGGCTCTCTCCCCAGCTTCCATCTCGTAAGCATCTTCAAGGCCTTTCCAACCAGGGCAACCAAAGTAGGTGCGGTTTGCATTGTTGGTGACAAGACAATTGAATTTTTGGGTCGTCGACATCTTCATGAGGGTGCATTGGAATGTGATGGTGGAATCAACTGGAACTTGAAACTTCTCTAAGAAGTCACGCCTTGCCCCGCAAGGGATGACCTGAGCAAAATTGAGAGAAATAAGTAACTAGCTAGTTACACACTTGTCTTATCAATTGTCATGCATGAAACTCAATCAAAACATGTTCAACTAAAACATACCATCCTAGTGAGGAAGTCATTCGGCAGATCTATGAAGAACTTCTTATCCCTTTGGCATCTCACCGAACCACATGTCTCACATGGGGCATCCATTTACTACTTTTATGCATGAAGTTGAGAAAAATAAGCATACATAATTAAGATGCACATAAATATAATGCAACATAATAAGAATATAGTACGAAACCAGCACTATCCACCCACTACCTTTTAACACATACGTACTTGTAATAAAATAGTTCTACAAACCATGCGTAGTTCAAACATAAAACATGCATAAAGTTAAACAGTTCATATGAAATAGGTAGCGCGCACTAAGCTACGACGACACCCCTGCTGATCACCCTCCTCCTCACGCTCCAAGGCATCCCAATCTATGGGATCCTCCTTTGCACTCTTCCTGGCTGCACACTGAAGTAACATCATCTTGTTAGCCTCCATGAGTTTGTAATCTCTCGCAAGCTCGCTCACCAATGGGTCGAAGAACTGCATCTCAGCCTCTTTGCTCTCCTTCTCCTCAACCCTAGTGCATACCCTCATGTCCTCAGGCACGAGGAACCTCGTGAACTAATTACACTCAGGGAAGTTCATAGTCGCCCCTTCCTGAAAGAACTATACTGCCATGGCATCATAAGCACGCGCCACTAACTCCGGGGTGTCCCAATGGCCAAGTTCGTGGACAACATTGTCCTTCCTAATGGTGGCAAAGTACTTATTTCCCTTCTGTCACACACCACGAAACTTCGGTGCCATCTGTGATGATGCATATATATAGGCATATTAACGAGAAATACAATAGTCTACAACTATATACACTATACATTCTTTCACCACAAGTACACTACTAGAAATACAATAAAATTACACTATCTTAAATCATAGTCTACAACCACACTACATTATTTCATGACAAGTACAATACTAGAAATTTAATAAAATTACACTATCTCAAATCATTGTCTACAACTACACTACATTATTTCACCACAAGTACATTACTAGAAATACAATAAAATTACACTATCTAAAATCATAGTCTACAACTACACTACATTATTTCACCACAAGTACACTACTAGAAATTTAATAAAATTACACTATCTAAAATCATAGTCTACAACTACACTACATTATTTCACCACAAGTACACTACTTGAAATTTAATAAAATCACACCATCTAAAATCATAGTCTACAACTACACGAAAATTTTACACTACTCACTACAAAAAAAGACACATCCGTGACATTTTGGGCAAAACAAAAAAAAATATGTCATGCTTATGACACTTCTATGACGATAATCGTGATAAAACATGGTATCATCATAGATGTGGTGGGCTCCTACTTCTGTGACAAAAAATCATGACAGAAAATGGGATTTTTGTCTTGGGCAGGCCGGAGACGCACCTGCATCACATTCTTTGGGTCATCCATGGCGGAAAAAATCGTGGTAGAAGCGAGGGCGAGGAAAATTTCGGGGAGTTCCCGGTTACGGTGGGTGGTCGGGGCCGAGAGATGCAAGGAGGGATTGCGTGTTTCTCTTATACACGTACGCTTGTGGGTGTGAGGCATTGGGATCTAACTAAACCTGAGCGAGGCGTTCGCCTACTGAACCCGAGCGATTGCACTGCAGGCTACGCGTTACTCAACCCGAGCGATCGATCGATTCCTGGCTGTTAACTGAACCCGAGTGAGCGATTCCTTTGCTACTGTTGCTAACTGAAGCTGATCGAACCTGCTGCCTCTTGATGAACATTGAGCGTTGTTGGGGGGTTTGGATGAACAGTTCCTGGTGGGGGGTGGACGAACAGGACCCCATGGTAGTAGAGGTCGTTGCTGCTGGATGAACAGGACCCTGATCGGTCGAGCCGGTTGGGGGTGGATGAACAGGACCCCGTGGAGGGCTGGATGAACAGGACGACCCCATGGAGGGCTGGTTGACTAGTAGCCGGTGGAGGGCTAGATGAACAGTAGCCCGTTGATACGTCTCCAATGTATCTATAATTTTTTATTGTTCCATGCTATTATATTATTTGTTTTGGATGTTTAATGGGCTTTAATAAGCTATTTTATATTATTTTTGGGACTAACCTATTAACCGAGGGCCCAGTGCCATTTTTTGTTTTTTTGCCTATTTTAGAGTTCTGCAGAAAAGGAATACCAAACGGAGTCCAAACGGAATGAAACCTTCGCAATGATCTTTCTTGGACCAAAAGCAAACCAGAAGGCTTGGAGATGAAGTCGGAGAGGCAATGAGGAGGCCACGAGACAGGAGGCACCCCCCACCCTCGTGGACCCATCGTAGCTCCCCTGACCCAGTTCCTTCGCCTATATATACTCTTATACCCTAAAAACATCAGGGGGAGCCATGAAACCACTGTAACCACTTTTCCACGGCCACAACCTTCTGTACCCGTGAGATCCCATCTTGGGGCCTTTTCCAGCGATCTGCCGGAGGGAGATTCGATCATTGAGGGCTTGTACATCAACACCATTACCTCTCTGATGAAGCGTGAGTAGTTTACCACAGACCTTCCGGTCCATAGTTATTATAGATGGCTTCTTCTCTCTCTTTGATTCTCAATACCATGTTCTCCTTGATGTTCTTGGAGATCTATTCGATGTAATACTCTTTTGCGGTGTGTTTGCCGAGTTCCGATGAATTGTGGATTTATGATCAAGATTATCTATGAATATTATTTGGTTCTTCCCAGAATTCTTATATGCATGATTTGATATCTTTTCAAGTCTCTTCGAATTATCGGTTTAGTTTGGCCTACTAGATTGATCTTTCTTGCAATGGGAGAAGTGCTTAGCTTTGGGTTCAATCTTGCAGTGTCCTTTCCCAGTGACAGTAGGGGCAGCAAGGCACGTATTGTATTGTTGCCATCGAGGATAACAAGATGGAGTTTTCATCATATTGCTTGAGTTAATTCCTCTACATCATGTCATCTTGCTTAATGTGTTACTCTGTTCTTTATGAACTTAATACTCTAGATGCATGCTGGATAGCGGTCGATATGTGGAGTAATAGTAGTAGATGCAGGCAAGAGTCGGTCTATTTGACACGGACGTGATGCCTATGTTCATGATCATTGCGTTAGATGTCATCATAATTATGCGCTTTTCTATCAATTGCTCGACAGTAATTTGTTGACCCACCATAACATATGCTATCTCGAGAGAAGCCACTAGTGAAACCTATGGCCCCGAGGTCTCTTTTCCATATTATTGAATCTCGTTTACATCTTGCCAGTTTCCGGTCTACTATTTTGCAATCTTTACTTTCCAATCTATACAACCAAAAATACCAAAAATATTTACTATACCATTTATCTATCTCTATCATATCTCACTTTTGCGAGTGACCGTGAAGGGATTGACAACCCCTTTATCACGTTGGTTGTAAGTTCTTGATTGTTTGTGCAGGTATTCGCTAACTTCTGCGTCGTCTCCTCCTGGATTGATACCTTGGTTCTCAAAACTAACGGAAATACTTATGCTACTTTGCTACATCACCCTTTCCTTTTCAAGGGAAAACCAACACAAGCTCAAGAGGTAGCAAGAAGGATTTCTGGCACTGTTGCTGGGGAGATCTACGCCAAGTCAAGCCATACCAAGTACCCATCATAAACTCTTCTCCCTTGCATTACATTATTTGCCATTCGCCTCTCGTTTTCCTCTCCCCCACTTCTAAAATGATTTTCAAAAACCTTTGCCTTTTCTTCGCCCCTCTTCCGTTCGTCTCTTTTTGGTTGCTTCTTGTGTGCTTGTGTGTTGGATTGATTGCTTGTCATGATGGCTCAAGATAATACTAAATTGTGTGACTTTTCCAACACCAATAACAATGATTTTATTAGCACTCCGATTGCTCCTACTACTAATGCTGAATCTTGTGAAATTAATGCTGCTTTGTTGAATCTTGTTATGGAAAATCAATTTTCTGGCCTTCCTAGTGAAGATGTCGCATCCCATGTAAACAATTTCGTTGATTTGTGTGATATGCAAAAGAAGAAAGATGTGGATAATGATATTTCTAAATTCAAGCTATTTCCATTTTCGCTTAGAGATCGTGCTAAAACTTGCTTCTCGTCTTTTCCTAAAAATAGTATTGATTCACGGAATAAGTGCAAATATCCTTTTATCTCTAAGTATTTTCCTCCTGCAAAGATCATCTCCCTTAGGAATGATATTATGAATTTTAAACAACTTGATCATGAGCATGTTGCACAAGCTTGGGAGAGGATGAAATTAATGATACGTAATTGCCCAACACATGGTTTGAACTTGTGCATGATTATACAAAAAAATTATGCCTGATTGAATTTTGCTTCTAGAAATCTTCTAGATTCGTCCGCGGGAGGCATTTTTATGGGAATCACTTAAGGAGAGGCTACTAAACTCCTAGCTAATACTATCAACACCACTATAACCACTTTTCCACCGCCACAACCTTCTGTACCCGTGAGATCCCATCTTGGGGCCTTTTCAGGCAATCTGCCGGAGGGGGATTCGATCATTGAGGGCTTCTACATCAACACCATTACCTCTCTGATGAAGCGTGAGTAGTTTACCACAGACCTTCCGGTCCATAGTTATTATAGATGGCTTCTTCTCTCTCTTTGATTCTCAATACCATGTTCTCCTTGATGTTCTTGGAGATCTATTCGATGTAATACTCTTTTGCGGTGTGTTTGCCGAGTTATGATGAATTGTGGATTTATGATCAATATTATCTATGAATATTATTTGGTTCTTCCCAGAATTCTTATATGCATGATTTGATATCTTTTCAAGTCTCTTCGAATTATCGGTTTAATTTGGCCTACTAGATTGATCTTTCTTGCAATGGGAGAAGTGCTTAGCTTTGGGTTCAATCTTGAAGTGTCCTTTCCCAGTGACAGTAGGGGCAGCAAGGCACGTATTGTATTATTGCCATCGAGGATAACAAGATGGGGTTTTCATCATATTGCTTGAGTTAATTCCTCTACATCATGTCATCTTGCTTAATGTGTTACTCTGTTCTTTATGAACTTAATACTCTAGATGCATGCTGGATAGCGGTCGATATGTGGAGTAATAGTAGTAGATGCAGGTAGGAGTCGGTCTATTTGACACGGACGTGATGCCTATGTTCATGATCATTGCATTAGATGTCATCATAATTATGCGCTTTTCTATCAATTGCTCGGCAGCAATTTGTTCACCCACCATAACATATGCTATCTCGAGAGAAGCCACTAGTGAAACTTATGGTCCCCATGTCTCTTTTCCATATTATTAAATCTCGTTTACATCTTGCTAGTTTACGGTCTACTATTTTGCAATCTTTACTTTCCAATCTATACAACCAAAAATACCAAAAATATTTACTTTACCGTTTATCTATATCTATGAGATCTCACTTTTGCGAGTGACTGTCAAGGGATTGACAACCCCTTTATCGTGTTGGTTGCAAGTTCTTGATTGTTTGTGCACGTATTCGTTGACTTGTGCGTCGTCTCCTACTGGATTGATACCTTGGTTCTCAAAACTAAGAGAAATACTTACGCTACTTTGCTACATCATGCTTTCCTCTTCAAGGGAAAACCAACACAAGATCAAGAGGTAGCAAGAAGGATTTCTGGCACTGTTGTCGGGGAGATCTACGCCAAGTCAAGCCATACCAAGTACCCATCATAAACTCTTCTCCCTTGCATTACATTATTCGCCATTCGCCTCTCGTTTTCCTCTCCCCCACTTCTAAAATGATTTTAGAAAACCTTTGCCTTTTCTTCGCCCCTCTTCCATTCGTCTCTTTTTGGTTGCTTCTTGTGTGCTTGTGTGTTGGATTGATTGCTTGTCACGATGGCTCAAGATAATACTAAATTGTGTGACTTTTCCAACACCAACAACAATGATTTTATTAGCACTCCGATTGCTCCTACTACTAATGCTGAATCTTGTGAAATTAATGCTGCTTTGTTGAATCTTGTTATGAAAAAACAATTTTCTGGCCTTCCTAGTGAAGATGTCGCATCCCATCTAAACAATTTCATTTATTTGTGCGATATGCAAAAGAAGAAAGATGTGGATAATGATATTGTTAAATTCAAGCTCTTTCCGTTTTCGCTTAGAGATCGTGCTAAAACTTGGTTCTCATCTTTTTCCTAAAAATAGTATTGATTCATGGAATAAGTGCAAAGATGCTTTATTTTTCTCCCGCAAAGATCATCTACCTTAGGAATGATATTATGAATTTTAAGCAACTTGATCATGAGCATGTTGCACAATCTTGGGAGAGGATGAAATTAATGATACGTAATTGCCCTACACATGGTTTGAATTTGTGGATGATTATACAAAAAAATTATGCCGGGTTGAATTTTGCTTCTAGAAATCTTTTAGATTCGGCCGCGGGAGGCACTTTTATGGAAATCACTTGAGGAGAGGCTACTAAACTCCTAGCTAATACAATGGTTAATTATTCTCAATGGCACACTGGAAGATCCACTAGTAAAAAAGTTCATGTGATTGAAGAGATTAATGTCTTGAGTGGAAAGATGGATGAACTTATGAAATTATTTGCTAATAAAAGAGTTTCTGCCGATCCTAATGATATGACTTTGTCCACTTTGATTGAGAATAATAATGAAGCTATGGATGTGAATTTTTTTGGTAGGAACAATTTTGGTAACAACACGTATAGAGGCAATTTTAATCCTAGGTCGTTTCCTAGTAATTCCTCTAATAATTATGGTAATTGCTACAGCAAATCTTATGGAAATTTTAATAAGATGCCCTCTAATTTTGAGAATGGTGTTAAAGAATATATAAGTTCGCAAAAGAATTTCAGTGCTTTGATTGAAGAAAAATTGCTTAAGATTGATGAATTGGCTAGGAACGTGGACATAATTTTTCTTGATGTTGATTTTTTGAAACTTAGATCTATTCTACCTAAGCATGATATCAATGAGTCTCTCAAAGCCATGATAATTTCCATTGATGAGTGCAAAGAAAGAACCGCTAAGTTGCGTGCTAAAAAAGATTTGTTTGTAAAAGCATGTTCTTCTAGTTTTCATGATAATAATGATGAAGACCTAAAAGTGATTGATGTGACTCCTATTAAATATTTGTTTTCCAATATGAATCTTGATAAAGATGGGACTGAAGATGAGTCAACTTTAGTTAAAAGGCGTCCCAAGAATTTAGAGTTTTTAGATCTAGATGCAAAAATTGATAAAAGTGGGATTGAAGAGGTCAAAACTTTAAGTAGCAATGAACCCACGATTTTGGGTTTCAAGGAATTTAATTATGATAATTGCACTTTGATAGATTGTATTTCCTTGTTGCAATCCATGTTAAATTCTCCTCATGCTTACAATCAAAACAATGCTTTCACTAAACATATTGTTGATGCTATGATGCAATCTTTTGAAGAAAAGCTTGAACTAGAAGTTTCTATCCCTAGAAAACTTTATGATGAGTGGGAACCTACTATTAAGATTAAGATTAAATATTATAAATGTTATGCTTTGTGTGATTTGGGTGCTAGTGTTTCCATGATTCCAAAAACTTTGTGTGATGTGCTAGGTTTCCGTGAATTTGATGATTGTTCTTTAAAATTGCATCTTGCGGATTCCACCATTAAGAAACCTATGGGTAGGATTAATGATGTTCTTATTGCTGCAAATAGGAATTATGTGCCCATAGATTTCATTGTTCTTGATATAGATTGCAATCCTACATGTCCTATTATTCTTGGTAGACCTTTCCTTAGGACGATTGGTGCAATTATTGATATGAAAGAAGGAAACATTAGATTCCAATTTCCGTTAAGGAAGGGCATGGAACACTTTCGTAGGAAGAAAATTAAATTTCCTTATGAATCTATTATGAGAGCCACTTATGGATTTCATACCAAAGATGGCAATACCTAGATCTATTCGTGTTTTTATGCCTAGCTAGGGGCGTTAAACGATAGCGCTTGTTAGGAGGCAACACAATTTTATTTTTGTTCTTTACTTTTTGCTCCTGTTTAGTAATAAATAATTCATCTAGCCTCTGTTTAGAAGTGGTTTTATGTTTCAATTAGTGTTTGTGCCAAGTAGAACCTTTGGGAAGACTTGGGTGAAGTCATTGCGATCTTGCTGTAAAAAAAAACTTTTACGCTCACGAGAATCATTGTCATTTTTTACAGAAGAGCGATTTTACTTTATTATTTTTGCAGAAGATTAATAAAAAAATTCCTCACGTCCACCAATTTATTTTAGAATTTTCGGAGTTACACAAGTATACGAAAGTTACAGATTGCTACAGACTATTCTGTTTTTGACAGATTCTATTTTTCGCATGTTGTTTGCTTATTTTGATGAATCTATGAGTAGTATCGGGGGGTATGAACCATAGAGAAGTTGTAATACAGTAGGTTTTACACCAATATAAATAAAGAATGAGTTCACAACAGTACCTTAAAGTGGTGATTTATTTTCTTATACTAACGGAGCTCATGAGATTTTCTGTTGAAGTTTTGTGTTGTGAAGTTTTCAAGTTTTGGGTAAGGATTTGATGGACTTTGGAATAAGGAGTGGCAAGAGCCTAAGCTTGGGGATGCCCAAGGCACCCCAAGGTTAAATTCAAGGACAACCAAAAGCCTAAGATTGGGGATGCCCCAGAAGGCATCCCCTCTTTCGTCTTCGTCTATCGGTAACTTTACTTGAGGCTATATTTTTATTCACCAAATGATATGTGTTTTGCTTGGAGTGTCTTGTATGATTTGAGTCTTTGATTTTTAGTTTACCATAATCATCCTTGCTGTACACACCTTTTGGGACAGACACGCATGAGTCGTGATTTATTAGAATACTCTATGTGCTTCACTTATATCTTTTGAGCTAGACAACATTGCTCTAGTGCTTCACTTATATCTTTTTAGAGCACGGCGGTGGTTTTATTTTATAGAAATTGTTGAACTCTCATGCTTCACTTATATTATTTTGATAGTATTTTAGAATAGCATGGTAATTTGCTTTGGTTATAAAATTAGTCCTAATATGATGGGCATCCAAGATGGTTATAATAAAAACTTTCATAGGAAGTGCATTGAATACTATGAGAAGTTTGATTCTTTATGATTGTTTTGAGATATGAAGATGGTGATATTAGTGTCATGCTAGTAGAGTAGTTGTGAATTTGAGATATACTTGTGTTAAAGTTTGTGATTCCCGTAGCATGCACGTATGGTGAACCGTTATGTGATGTAGTTGGAGCATGATTTATTTATTGATTGTCTTCCTTATGAGTGGCGGTCGGGGACGAGCGATGGTCTTTTCCTACCAATCTATCCCCCTAGGAGCATGCGCGTAGTACTTTGTTTCGATAACTAATAAATGTTTGCAATAATTATGTGAGTTCTTTATGACTAATGTTGAGTCAATGGATTATACGCACTCTCACCCTTCCACCATTGCTAGCCTCTCTAGTACTACGCAACTTTCGCCGGTACCATACACCCACCATATACCTTCCTCAAAACGGCCACCATACCTACCTATTATGGCATTTCCGTAGCCATTCCGAGAAATATTGCCATGCAACTTTCCACCATTCCGTTTATTATGACACGCTCCACTATTGTCATATTGCTTTGCATGATCATGTAGTTGACATCGTATTTGTGGCAATACCACCATTCATAATTTTTTCATACATGTCACTCTTGAATCATTGCACATCCCGGTACACCGCCGGAGGCATTCACATAGAGTCATATTTTGTTCTAAGTATCGAGTTGTAATTCTTGAGTTGTAAATAAATAAAAGTGTGATGATCTTCATTATTAGAGCATTGTCCCATGTGAGGAAAGATGATGGAGACTATGATTCCCCCACAAGTCGGGATGAGACTCCGGACGAAAAAAAATAGGCCATAAAAAAAGAGAAGGCCCAAATAAAAAATAAAAAAGAGAGAAAAAGAGAGAAGCTACTATCCTTTTTTCCACACTTGTGCTTCAAAGTAGAACCATGATCTTCATGATAGAGAGTCTCCTATAATGTCACTTTCATATACTAGTGGGAATTTTGATTATAAAACTTGGCTTGTATATTCCAATGATGGGCTTCCTCAAAATGCCCTAGGTCTTCATGAGCAAGCAGGTTGGATGCACACCCACATAGTTTTTTTTGAGCTTTCACACACTTATAGCTCTAGTGCATCTGTTGCATGGCAATCCCTACTCACTCACATTGATATCTATTGATGGGCATCTCCATAGCCCGTGGATATGCCTAGTTGATGTGAGACTATCTTCCTCCTTTTTGTCTTCTCCACAACCACCATTCTATTCCACCTATAGTGTTATATCCATGGCTCACGCTCATGTATTGCGTTAAGATTGAAATTTTTTCAGAACATCAAAAGTATGAAACAATTGCTTGGCTTGTCATCAGGGTTGTGCATGATTAAATACTTCGTGTGATGAAGATAGAGCATAGCTAGACTATATGATTTTGTAGGTATAGCTTTCTTTGGCCATGTTATTTTGAGAAGACATGATTGCTTTGTTAGTTTGCTCGAAGTTTTATTATTTTTATGTCAATATTAAACTTTTGTCTTGAATCTTTCAGATCTGAACATTCATGCCACAATAAAGAAGAATTACATGAATAAATATGTTAGGTAGCATTCCACATCAAAAATTCTGTTTTTATCATTTACCTACTCGAGGACGAGCATGAATTAAGCTTGGGGATGCTTGATACGTCTCCAACGCATTTATAATATTTGATTGTTCCATGCTATTAGATTATCTGTTTTGGATGTTTAATGGGCTTTAATAAGCTATTTTATATTATTTTTGGGACTAACCTATTAACCGAGGGCCCAGTGCCAATTTATGTTTTTTTTGCCTATTTTAGAGTTTTGAGAAATGGAATACCAAACGGGAGTCCAAACGGAATGAAACCTTTGCGATGATCTTTCTTGGACCGAAAGCAAACTAGAAGACTTGGAGATGAAGTCGGAGAGGCAACGAGGCGGCCACGAGGCAGGAGGGCGCGCCCCCACCCTCGTGGTCCCCTCATAGCTCCCTTGACCTAGTTCCTTCGCCTATATATACTCTTATACCCTAAAAACATCAGGGTGAGCCACAAAACCACTTTTCCACCACCGCAACCTTCTGTACCCGTGAGATCCCATATTGGGGCCTTTTCCGGCGATCTGCCAGAGGGGGATTAGATCATGGAGGGCTTCTACATCAACACCATTACCTCTCCGATGAAGCTTGAGTAGTTTACCATAGACCTTCGGGTCCATAGTTATTAGCTAGATGGCTTCCTCTGTCTCTTTGATTCTCAATACCATGTTCTCCTTGATGTTCTTGGAGATATATTCGATGTAATACTCTTTTGCGGTGTGTTTGCCGAGATCCTATGAATTGTGGATTTATGATCAAGATTATCTATGAATATTATTTGGTTCTTCTTTGAATTCATATATGCATGATTTGATATCTTTGCAAGTCTCTTCGAATTATCAGTTTAGTTTGGCCTACTAGATTGATCTTTCTTGCAATGGGAGAAGTGCTTAGCTTTGGGTTCAATCTTGCGGTGTCCTTTCCAAGTGACAGTAGGGGCAACAAGGCACGTATTGTATTGTTTCCATCGAGGATAACAAGATGGGGTTTTCATCATATTGCTTGAGTTAATTCCTCTACACCATGTCATCTTGCTTAATGCGTTAGTCAGTTCTTTATGAACTTAATACTCTAGATGCATGCTGGATAGCGGTCGATGTGTGGAGTAATAGTAGTAGATGCAGGCATGAGTCGGTCTACTTGACACGGGCGTGATGTCTATGTTCATGATCATTGCCTTAGATGTCATCATAATTATCCGCTTTTCTATCAACTACTCGGCAGTAATTTGTTCGCCCACCATAACGTATGCCATCTCGAGAGAAGCCACTAGTGAAACCTATGTCCACCGGGTCTCTTTTCCATATTATTGAATCTCGTTTACATCTTGTTAGTTTTTGATCTACTATTTTGCAGTCTTTACTTTCCAATCTATGCAACCAAAAATACCAAAAATATTTACTTTACCGTTTATCTATCTCTATCAGATCTCACTTTTGCAAGTGACCGTGAAGGGATTGACAACCCCTTTATCGCATTGGTTGCAAGTTCTTGATTGTTTGTGCAGGTATTCGCTGACTTGTGCGTCGTCTCCTACTGGATTGATACCTTGGTTCTCAAAACTGAGGGAAATACTGATGTTACTTTGCTGCATCCCCCTTTCTTCTTCAAGGGAAAACCTACGCAAGCTCAAGAGGTAGCACCTGTGGAGGGGTGGTTGAACAGGACCCCGTGGAGAGGGTTGGTTGAAAAGTAGCCAGTGGAGGAGCGGTGGAGGCTGGATGAACAGGAACCCGTGGATGAACAGTCGTAGGTGGAGGCTGGAGGAGATCGACGGTGGATGAACAGTAGCCCGTGGAGGCTGGAGGAGGTCGACGGTGGAGATGAACAGTAGCCCGTGGAGTCCCGTTTTGCGGTACGCCACACCCCTCCCGATGACCAGGACCCCCGTTTCAACCATAGCGCTCCAACACAAGTCTGTTTCCTTCGTTTTGCGGTATGCCACACCCCTCCCGATTAACAGGACCCCGTTTCGACCGTAGGCACTCGAACATAAGTCCGTTTCCTCCGTTTTGCGGTATGCCAGACCCCTCCCGATGAATAGGATCCTGTTTCGACCCTAGGTGGTCGAACACAAGGCTGTTTCCTCCGTTTTGTGGTACGCCAGGCCTCGTTTTGATTGGCTATTCCATCCAGGCCGGTTGCCTCTCGATGAACACGATCCATTCCGACCAAGTATGTTGCCTCCTGATGAACAGGAGGTGTTCCGACCCAGTCACTTGGCTCCCGGTGAACACGACACTGTTTCCTCCGTTCCAAAACAGCCGGTTAGCTGAAGATGAACAGGACAACGTAGTTGCCGTATGTTGCTTCTCCATGTACACGAGCCCTGGCCGTCTGTATGCGCGAGTACCCGTTTCGAGACCCCGCTCATATGTACGTACATGGCCATATTTTTTGCGTGTGGCTGTATGTACATGTACACAGTTTAGACGGGACAGCCTGAACTGCTACGTGAGGGGCTCTACTATGTCATGTGCCGCTACTTACTCAGCCATGGTTCATCGTTGCAGAGCGACCGATCGACCAGTATGTATGTACACCTTCACGATAAGACAGACAACGCTACGTACGCTTCGACCGGGTGGGTCCCAGCTATCAGGGAGGATAAGGACGCACTTCCTTGCGTGCGAAGATATAGCTGCTGGGTACCAGTTGTCTGGGGGGAATCATTTTTTTGCCCGAAATAAGTGTCGGTGTCAAAACCGGCGGATCTCGGGTAGGGGGTCCTGAACTGTGCGTCTAAGGCTAATGGGAACATGAGGCAGGGGACACAATGTTTTACCCAGGTTCGGGCCCTCTCGATGGAGCTAATACCCTACTTCCTGCTTGATTGATCTTGATGATATGAGTATTACAAGAGGTTATCTACCACGAGATCGTAGAGGCTAAACCCTAGAAGCTAGCCTATGATTATGATTGTTCTCTTTCTACGGACTAAACCCTCCGGTTTATATAGACACCGGAGGGGGCTAGGGTTACATAGAGTCGGTTACAGAGAAGAAAATCTACATATCCGAATATCCAAGCTTGCCTTCCACGCAAAGGAGAGTCCCATCCGGACAAGGGACGAAGTCCCAATCTTGTATCTTCATAGTCCAACAGTCCGGCCAAAGTATATAGTCCGGCTGTCCGAGGACCCCTTAATCCAGGACTCCCTCAGTAGCCCCTGAACCAGGCTTCAATGACGATGAGTACAGCGCGCAAATTATCTCCGGCATTGCAAGGCGGGTTCCTTCTCTGAATACTCCAAAGAAGATTTCATACACAAGGATCGTGTCCGGCTCTGCAAAACAAATTTCACACACCACCGTAGGGAGTACAATACTCCACAAATCGAATCTGCTGACAGCTTTTCATAGCGTGACGTCCTACCATGGCTTAGCTTTTATTCGAACCGTTTTTCGTAACTAGCCACTACACAAGCTACGAGGCGGTTTTATTGGCACGTCTTGTCGAAGCAGAGATCATGTCCCCCTTATCACGAGATTCTCATCAATACGGGCGCGGGTAACCCAACCGTGTTTGTTTAATATGACTCCCCGATTTTAGGCAAGTCCCAAACGGTCACGCGGGGGACGCTTGATATTCGTCTTCTTTATAAGGGGGCCAAGGCCTGCCCTTTTCTACCCACGCTTGATCCTTCCCCTCCCGCACCTCGAGTTCCAACACCCAAGGCTCAAGCTAAAGCACTTTGGTCGTCCGACCATGTCCGGATCCATTCTTCAAGGCCGGTGGATGGCCTCCTCCGTCACAGAGGAGGACATCCGGAAGCTTAGGGAGGCCAGGTATCTCACCACCGAGATTCCACACAGGCTACCAGCTCAAGGGCAGGTCGTGCCCACTCGCGAACCCAACGAGAGCGTTGTTTTGATCTCCCACTTTATCCGAGGGCTAGGTTCTAGCGTTGATCCCTTTGTAAGAGGGCTCATGTTCTACTACGTACTAGATTTCCACGATCTAGCTCCGGATTTCGTCCTTCACATCTCGCCGTTTATCGTCGTGTGTGAAGCTTTCCTCCACATCACCCCCACTTCGGCCTATGGCTCAAGATTTTCAATGTGAAGCTAAGGGTGATCGATGGGCGTCACGCGGAGTGCGGAGGCGCTATAATAAGCAAAGGCACCGACGCCCCATGGCCAAAGGGTTCTTTCGTGGAGACTTCCGATTTATGGCAGCAGGAGTGGTTCTACATCACTGCTCCCCGAGGTACAAGGCAGGTGGCTGCCCCAGGGTTCCGCCCGGGCCCTCCACTGCAACTGGTGTCATGGGTCAACAAGGGGCTGGACTGGGGGCGGCTAATGACGTGCCGGCATTACAAAGCCGCATCCGAGACCTTCTGAAGAGGGATGTTAGTCTTGTCAAGATAATGCAAGTGATGCTGGTTCGTCGAGTCCTGCCCTGCCAACGTCGTCCTCTCCGTATGTGGGAGTTCAACCCAGAAGGACCGCGAACCGTTCAACAATTCTTCGGCATGACGCTCAAAGAAATGTATGAGTTATTCTTCGGATCACGAATAAAGTGTCCGAACACCACCGAGGACGCGGGTCTCAATTGTAACTGTCCGGATACCCCGGTAAATACTTCTGTTGCCGAACACACCATCCTTTATGTTTATTATAACATCATTCTAAAAAATTGCTCTCTGCCAGGACTGGCTGAGGAAGGCGGAGAGGATTAGGTGTCCTGCCCCTCTTCCCGAAGGCTCGCCGAAACCTTTGTTGACCAGGATGCTTGAGCGTGCGCCGTATCAGGTGCCCTGAGGAGAAGACGAGGAGAGGAACAGAGAGGCCACAGGTGGTCCTCACATCCTACACATCCAAATCGGAGGAGTAAGTGCCTCCGCGAAGGAGGATAATCGGGGAGGGGAATCTAAAATCCCCTCTCCTTAAGGTAAGATAAGGGCCGCCTTCGAAGATTTGGAAACGGAGGCCTCTAAGCAAGGGAAGAAAACCTCGCAAGGGGGCGGCCCTCCATCGAGCCGTAAGTGAAAGAGTACTTTCGTAGACATACCCTGTTTCGTCTCTGAGGATAATGACCGAAACATATTTGTTGCAGTCCGGCTCGTAGCCCTTCTCCATAGAGTTCATCCTCGGGGGATCTTCCTCCGGAGATGATGGAGAGCAAGACACCTCCCCCTGCCTCCCTGTCACATGGGCCGGACGACCCCGAGGTGTCGTCACGGAGGGTTTCTCCTGATCCACCAAGGCCAGAAGTTGACACTTCGGCTGCCCAGAGTCTGGAATATCCGGCTCCCAAAGAGAGCTTCAGGAGGAGTCCGGGATTGTCCGGCACACAGCCGGACACACTGATGGGCCTTCTGGAGCGGGAGGCCATCTCAGAGGCACATCATGCCTTAATGGGTACGGTGGTTGAGAGGATTTCATCCGCGAAAATCTGTTTGAATGAAGCTTTTACGAGTCTACTGAGAGGCTTTGAGGTACACAAAAAATGTATTTTTGATGGTTCCACACATGCTAAGTGTGCTCTGTATAGATAGTAGCCCCTGAGACTCTGGCTGCCATCAACGTGGCGAACAGAGGATCGTAATCTCTGGTAATAAGCACGTTGCTTTATGTGCAGGTGGTTGAGGGTCCGGCGGCCGACCGATCTGCTGATTCTGCTGAGCTAAAGTGGTAGCTGGACGTGGCCGATGCCAACATCGCGCTTGTTAACAAGCGGATTGACGAGGCCCAGGGTATGTATATTCGGCTTGTCAGCAAATGTTTAAGAGGAGCATGATGCTAGTATCTATAATATGTTGTGACTGCAGATGGAGCTGCTGCCATGGAGACCCTTCGGGCGGAGCTTGCCCAAGCCAAGGAGAAAGCCTGGATAAGTGATGCAGCCGCTATGAAGGTGGTCGAGGAGTTAAGAGTTGAACAGGCTGCTCATCGCCAGAGCAAGGAAAAGATAGCCTAGATGGCTACCAAGCTGGAAGATGCCGCTAACCCCCGTGAGCTCCTTGGAAAGGAAATTCAAGCAAAAGCGGCTGACCTGAAGAAGGCCCTGGAGGCAGCCAAGGAAGCCCGCTCTGAAATGAGGGGGATGAGGGAGGAGCTTCGTGAAGCCGGAGATATCGTGGCTAGGAAGCCCTATCTGTTGCAGATGAAATTCGGAGATCCAAAGTATGCCCCTCTGGATTAGTTATGGAGTGCGGCGGACTCATATGCGGACCTGGCAAAGAGTGCTACTGATGCGACCGAGTTTTCCAAATATCGGAAAGACCATAAGGCTGAGAGGTTATTCTGGTCGCAATTCAGTGCCCCGACGCGTCCGCTGCCATTGAATGAAAAGATGGCCGCATGGGCCGAATTCCACAGGTTGTCCGGGCTTGCTATGAGGTCTGTCATGGATCATCTTTGGCCACAAGGACCAAGGCCGGACAGCTATTTTAGATTGGTGCAATAATTCCTTGGTGTTGTGTCGCATATCGATGTCGTGAAGAGGTCGGCATGCATAGAGGGTGCACGGATGGCTCTTTCCCGTGTTAAAACATACTGGACTGGGATGGAAACCACCACTATGGCGACCCGGAGTGCGGTGGAAGGCCAGGACCCGACGGAGCACTATTTCTAAGAAGTCTTAGAAGGCGCCCGTTTAATAGAGGCTCAGTGCTCTAAGAGTGCCATGTTTGAATGACATGTATCGCGATTGTAAAGACAATGCTATTTTGATTTATAAAGGTTGTGTTTATACTTTTGCCCGAAAGTATTATAATACCTCCTGTGCGGCCGTTTATGTATGTATATAACCTGAAAGTTTTGCAGTCATCGGCTTCAGCCCCCACACATATAATGCAGGGGGTGTTCGAGAAAACACGTAGTCACACTTGATCCAACGTCTTGGTCTGTTATGGAGGTGATAGCGCGACGAACCAGGCAATCAGACTATATAGCTTTAACACTTTCACTTAGCCATAGGAGTTTGATGGTGGGGCTACTATATAGCCCCTGGTATTTTTGCGTCTAGCCGGATATGGTGCGCGTATGTACATGACCGGGAAACCGGTCCTTCGTTAATGCGAAGGAATCGCGAAGATTCTGCTGGGTTATCGAGTGGTTGACCAGTCTCACGCTGTATCATGATTGTCAGTTTTCGGCTTTCTCTACTGAGGTGCTCGTCCAGATGAACTAGGGCACAATCGCAGTAGTTCTCCCGGTGCCGCCTTAGCCGATAGAACGGATTGTAAGGTAGCAAAACACGGGAGCCGGGCAAACCCGACATTTGACCAAAGACATGATTCGGAGTTGATGCATAGAAGGCCAAACTCGCGAAGCCGAACACTCCCTAAGGTATTCGAACTTTATAATGTGTACTGGGCTGAATAAAGCCCTTGACAATAAGCCCTGAGTTTCCAGGTATGAGCAGTAGTCTGGTGTGACAAAAATGCCGAAAACGCCAGTATCACTTCCGGTTGTATAAAGTTTCCGGAGGGGAAGAAGCAACAAGAGACATTAAAAAGGTTTACGCAGGGTCTTAATCTAAAAAGAAACCTTTGAGTGGGGCCCTGCTGCACGTCTGCGCCTTTATCGCCGTTGTGCCGTATCCTGGAAGGGTGTAGCACGATGATCATCTGTAAAAGAAAAGAAAAAATCCAGGTGAAAGTCTTCGTGCAAGGTGTTCGATAATCTGAATGAACCATGAAAATACAATATGCTATTGTATTGATGGGGTCGAGCCAAAATATGGGCTCTTTTTGCGAGCAGCCCCTAACATCTTTTATGGGGAAATCCCAACTGGGTTGTTACATTGGGTGGAGCGCCGGACTCGTCTAGCCGTGTCCGTGGTCTTGACGACCGGCCACTTGTCCTGGTTGGAGGGACCGCTCAGTGTTCGGCTGCTAGAGCTGCCATGTATTCTTCCACGCGTAAGGAACGCTTTGTATTTCCGCTAACTATGATGACGCTGCATGGACCAGGCATCTTAAATTTGAGGTAGGCGTAATGTGGTATTGCATTAAAACGAGTGAAGGCAGTTCTTCCGAGTAGTGCGTGATAGCCGCTTCGTAATGGAGCGATGTCGAAGGTTAATTCCTCGCTTCTGAAGTTGTCGGGAGAACCGAATACAACCTCTAGTACTAGAGAGCCCGTAAAGTGAGCCTCGACGCCTGGTATTACTCCTTTAAAGGTAGTGTTACTTAGGCTGATTCTTGAGGGGTCTATCCCCATTTTGCAGACAGTGTCCTGATATATCAGGTTTAAACTACTGCCGCCGTCCATGAGGACTCGTGTGAGATGGTGTCCGTTAATTATTGGGTCGAGCACCAAGGCGGCCGATCCTCCGTGCCGGATACTAGTTGCATGGTCCCTGCGATTGAAGGTGATCGGGCAGGTCGACCAGGGATTAAATTTGGGGGCGATGGGCTCAACGGCGTATACGTCTCGGAGTGCGCGTTTGCACGTCCTCTTTGGAATGTGATTTACGTAAATCATATTCACTTTTTTGACTTCTGGTGGGAATTTTTTCTGCCCTCGAGTGTTCGGCTGACGAGGCTCATCCTCGTCTTCACTTGGCGTCTCTCTCCCCTTGTGTTCAGCATTCAGCTTGCCGGCCTGCTTGAAAACCCAACACTCTCTGTGGGTGTGGTTTGCAGGTTTTTCGGGGGTGCCGTGAATCTAACATAATTTGTCTAGAATTCTGTTTAGGCTGGACGGCCCATCTTTGCTGCCTTTAAATGGCTTCTTCCATTGTCCGGGTCGAGAGCCCCTGAATCCGGCGTTGACCGTCGTGTTCTCTGGGCTGCCATTGTTGTTTTGACGCTTGTTTTTGTTGCGTCGTGGCTTCCCGTTGCCATCCCAGACTTTGGTTGTGCTTGGGTCGCTGGTGCCGCTACGGGCCAGCCAACTGTCCTCGGCCGTGCAAAAGCGGGTCATAAGGCTTGTTAAGGCTGCCATTGTCCTCGGCTTTTCTTGGCCGAGGTGTCTGGCAAGCCATTCATCCCGGATACTGTGTTTGAAAGCCGCTAAGGCTTCGGCATCCAGGCAGTCGACTATTTGATTCTTCTTAGTAAGAAATCTGTTCCAGAGCTTTCGGGTTGACTCTCCGGGCTGTTCAATTATGAGACTTAGGTCGTCTGCGTCCGGAGGTCAGACATAGGTCCCTTGAAAATTGGCCCTGAAAGCATCCTCGAGCTCTTCCCGACTTCCGATTGAGTTTTCGAGGAGGCTTTTTAACCAGTGCCGAGCTAGTCCCTTTAATTTGAGGGGTAGGTGTTCAATGGCATGGAGATCGTCTCCACGAGCCATGTGGATATGAAGGATAAAGTCCTCGATCCAGACCCTAGGGTCTCTAGTTCCATTGTATGCCTCTATATTCACTGGTTTAAATCCTTCTGGAAATTCGTGATCCAGCACCTCATCGGTGAAGCACAGGGGGTGTGCGGCACCCCTGTTTTTGGTCGTGTCGTGGCATGATGTCGACAGTTGTTGTGTTCGGGTCTGATTCCTAGCTGGGGTTCAATCAATGTGATCGTTTCGGTAGCTCTGATCCTGTGCCGGGGCGCGCTTCCTAGATCCATAGATGGATCTGGCCATATCGTACTTTTTGTCCAGGGGCTCATGTAAATCGTGTGCTGACTTGTGTGCGCATTGTTAGACGTCTTGTCATGGCCACGTGACGGGCGGGCCGGCTGATCGGTCATTTTTGGCTGAATGGGCTCTATGGCCTCATAGCTGAATTCGGGCAGCAGCTTGCGCTTTGGATAGCTCTTTGTGTGACGATCGTCGCCGTATTTTTCTTCTGTGTCGAGCACTTTGCTCCACCTGCGGTTGAGCGTATCTGCACGGCCTTAAGCCTTTGCTTCTGCTTCTTTAGGCTCTTCATGGTGGCGATACGCCTTCTGTGGAGGTTCTCTTCTTCCAAGAGTTTTTCTGGGATGATGAGTGCATCATCGTCCGGACTGTTCTCTTCTCCGGAGATATATTGGTGAATTTTACCCTCAGGATCGGCGTCGTCTGATGTCGGCTCCGGACTATGATCATCGTCCCCTGGCTCATCCTGCTCCATCGCTGGGTCCATGGGGTCGTCGTTTCCTTTGGAGTCAACCAGGGTATTATTATTTCTTGCGCTGTTGTCGTTGTTTTTACTGTGGCGGGATTTAGAGCGGCGTCTATGGCGCCGCTTTGGTGGCTTATCGAGGGAATTATCCTTTATTCCATCGTCGCCATCTCCTTCTTTTGGTGTGTCCACCATATATATATCATATGATGAGGTGGTTGTCCAGTGCCCTACAGGCGGTGGTTCCTGTTCTTCTCCTGCATCATCATCCATACCATCGATGTCTTCAGAGTTGAAGTCAAGCATGTCGGTTAAGTCATCAACAGTGGTTATAAAGTGGGTGGTGGGTGGGGGACGAATTTCTTCGTCGTCCGCTCCCTACTCGAGCCGGACATAGTTCGGCCAAGAGTCTCCTGACAAGGAAATATACCTTAATGAGTTTAGCATGTCACCCAAGGGCGAGTGCTGAAAAATATCTATGGTGGTGAACTCCATGACCGGTGCCCAATCAGATTTAATAGGCCCGGATGCACGCGGTTCAGATCCCGTGGCCGGAGACGAGTCTTAGGGTCCGATAACGCCACTCTCACAGGAGGTGGGATAAGTGCTCGGCTCCGATGCTGATGAGTGTGCGGTTTTGGTGGCAGGGTCTATCCACCCGCCCTCGGAAGGCACGATCTGATCTGGATTGATTCCCGGTGCCACTGCAGGTGTGATTTCCCGAATACTGCCCGACAGCAGATCAAAGTCATGCCCGTCGTAACTGTTCGGTGCACCTGTCATGGGCTCGAATCCGTTGAAGATCAAGTCTCTGCGGATGTCGGCAGTATAATTTAAGCTTACAAACCTGACCTGATGGCCAGGGGCGTAGCTATCAATCTGCTCCAGATGGCCAAGCGAGTCGGCCCGCAGTACGAAGCCGCTGAATACAAAGATCTATCCAGGAAGGAAGACCTCCCTCTGGACCGCATCGTTGAAGAAGATTGAAGGAGCCATCAAGCCTTACAGCGACGGCATCGTGGAACTCTCAATGAAAGCACCAATGTCGGTGTCAAAACCGGCGGATCTCGGGTAGGGGGTCCCGAACTGTGCGTCTAAGGCTAATGGTAACAGGAGGCAGGGGACATGATGTTTTACCCAGGTTCGGGCCCTCTCGATGGAGGTAATACCCTACTTCCTACTTGATTGATGTTGATGATATGAGTATTACAAGAGTTGATCTACCACGAGATTGTAGAGGCTAAACCCTAGAAGCTAGCCTATGATTATGATTGTTCTCGTCCTACGGACTAAACCCTCTGGTTTATATAGACACCAGAGGGGGCTAGGGTTACACAGAGTCGGTTACAGAGAAGGAAATATACATATCTGAATATCCAAGCTTGCCTTCCACGCAAAGGAGAGTCCTATCCGGACACGGGACGAAGTCTTCAATCTTGCATCTTCATAGTCCAACAGTCCGGCCAAAGTATATAGTCCGGCTATCCGAGGACCCCTTAATCCAGGACTCCCTCAATAAGGACGCACTTCCTTGCATGCGAAGATGTAGCTGGTGGGTCCCAGCTGTCAGGGGGAGAAATCATTATTTTTCAAGGTAAAAAGGATGCAGTTGAATGCATGCGTCCATGGGAGTGGTGCATCCCCACTGTCAGCCTCTCACCTACAGTCATCGTCCGATGACTCTCGTTTGTTGAACATGTAGACCACACCATGCCGAGCGCACCAAGGACGATGGACGACGGTGAGGCCCCAGACTGGAACGACCTGGAGATGGGGAAGACGCGGCAGTGGAGTCGCAGATGGAGATAAGTGGGAAACTTGAGTGGTTCGGGTGCGCGGCAGCACTTCCACCCACCGGAGATAGGAGCAAGAGCAGTGGTTTAAGAAGCAGCACGGTCGGCCACGGGAGGCGGTAGCAGGCGGTACCACCAGCGGTGGTTTGAGCGGCTGAAGCATGAATATCCGAGATTGAAGAAGCACCACACCCGTTAGATGGACGTCCAACGGCCACTGCTAATAGAATCGTGTGTTGACTATAAGTTTTTCTTGAGGGATGTGTGTTGACTATTAGTTGACAAAGCCTTGTGTACGCGTCAACTTAGTAGGCCCACAAGTGACCATCACATTTGTGGCAGAGAACATATACCCATTTGTGATTTGTATTTTTAATTATAATGGAATTTACTTAGCCCATTTACTATTGGTTAAAACTACAACCCATTTTCTAGCCAGGACTTTGTTAATAATTTCAGCCAACCGCTCAAAAAAATCAACAAAATTTCCAACATTTTGATGGGATCCGAAATATTTTTTAACCCGAAATTTAGAGTCAGATTAAATAAAATTTCAAAATAAATTTGTATTAAGTAAAAATCCAATGAAATTTTGCGCGCACAACAAGTAATGAAATTAAAAAATTTACCTTTTTGAGATGAATAAAAAAATGTACCTGTTCGGTGCGTTTTTTATATTTACAGACATTTTTTTAATTACAGCCCATTTATTATTTTTTAAAGCCCATTTTGTTGGCAAGTCTAATGCGGCCCAGAGAATAACAAGTTCACCTGGGTTGGGTATTCCGCAAAAAACATAGCTGGGCTAGCCATTTTCACATTTAAATATTAATATCTGGACTGATATTCGGTCGACATAAAATAATAACTTGGGCTAGACGGGCCACAACCCGCCCAGTTGATACCCTGCTCCTCTGAACAACGACAAAAACATCACTCAAGAAAAACTCTGCTCACACCTCAAAAAAGAAATACTGCTCGAGCTGCTGGGTCCCAGCTGTCGGCCGTTCCTTGTGCAATTCTCTTGTTTATTGACTATATAGGTTGACAGTGATGCGGGACCATGATGTCAGGAAACAAGGAGGAAGCAAAAAAATTATAGTTGTACATATACTAATAAGGAGGCACTTGCGTACGTGCGGCTATGGCCCTGGTGGGATCCACTGTCATCCTCTCCAATTAAAGTCATCTCTTGATTCCTCTTGTTAGTTGACCATGTTGACAATGTGAGATGGGGGTGCCACGGTGAGCGCAAAATCTCGAAGGATGACAGAGAGGGCCCTACGGATAGTCTGATACAGCGCCTGCTGCTCATTCAGGAAGCTAGGATCATAGGGCCACATGTCCGCGACGGCATTGTCATTCGCGTATTCGCCGGCGATTCGTCCTTCCGTGAGCCGGTGCTCGTTGAGGAGATGGAGGTTGCAGCACAGGTCCTCCAGTGCTGGTAGCTCTTCCTCCATTAGGGCGTCGAAGTACGGCCGCACTTGCTCTATGGTGAGCTGAGCATGAACCGGCTTGGCCGGTGCCGCCGGCTCCTGGTCGGAAGCCACGTCCATCCTCTGATTGTCGTCGCTCAAATTGGTGAGCTCGCTTGCGAGCCAGCATGTCCGACTGCTGGACGCCTGGACCACTGCCAAGCACGAGTCTGACCGCCCTGGCACTCCTAGACCGCCTCCCTCGCCCGTGCGCGCATTCCGCCCAAAATGGTCAGCGCCGCTTCCCGGTGTAGGTGATTGCTCGATGTTCAAACGAGACAAGTGATGTCCATTCGTCCGTCTTCCGCCCACATTAATGATATGCGGTTGCCGAGGCAGCTACTCCAGTGCCACCCATCTGTCCCTCTGCAGCCCACCATTGCTATATAAACTGCTGCGCCGGCCATAGCCGCAGTCATCCGCCTTCGTTCCCTTTCTCCTGTCCACACCACCACTGCCCACCATGGCTTCCTATCGCTCCAGCGCTCTTCGGGACGGGCGGACGACGGACCAGAAGGAGGTTGCAGCCATTGCTGCTGACTGGCTGGCTCGAAGGTAGCTGGAGGACGACGACATTCCAATGGAGAACATGGTACCTGACGATCCGGCGCCAACCCCGTCCTTCGCACCATCCTCGCCGGTGCATTGCACCATGGACTTGGTGAGGCAGAAGCGTGAGGAGCAGTTCTGGGTGGCGCAGGCCGACGCCACCAACAACCACGATCTCCTCCAGGAGCACCTGCAGGCAGAGGAGCAGATCGCCGTGGAGCGGGCGGAGCAGGAGGCGCTGCTTGAGTTGTACCACTCAGCCCGTGAGAGCTGCCTAGCATGCTGGTGGTACCGCATGCGGGTGGCGGAGGTTGCGGCCACCTACAAAGAGGACGATGAAGCGAGCGAGGTGATGTTTGGCGAGACCGACGACAAGGCGGAGGACAATGTTGGCTCCGCCGAGGCCTCGCCCCGCTGGCACCGAGGCGAAGACTTCGCCGGCTTTGGCGAGGCCCTGCTCGGCTGAGGCCCTGCCCCGACAACAACGAGGCAGAGGACATTGCTGGCTTCGCCCCTCCAGCACCGAGGCAGAGGACTTTGCCGGCTTTGGCGAGGCCCTGCTCCATCGAGGCCCCACCCCACCAACAACGAGGCAGAGGACATCGCCGGCTCCACCGAGGCCTCGCCCTGTCGGCAATGAGGGGGAGGATTTCCCCTGCTCCGCTGAGGCACCGCCCCGCCGACAATGTGATAGAGGACATCACCGGCTTCGTCAAGGCCCTACCCTGCTGCCAACGAGACCGCGCCACACAGAAAACGAGGAAGAGTAGAACATGGTAGGTCGCCGTCGCTCGGGTCCAAGTAAGGCCACCAATCCTACCCTCTGGTTGAAGCCAACCTGAGTGGGTTGAGCATTGACGAACGATTAGCTTCTTGGTGGCGACGTGGAGTCGGAGAGGTGTGCTGGACAATAAGCTTGTGTTCGACTTGGCTGGCCGGACACTGGAAATGGGCGCCGGAGATCATAGATTAGATTAATTAATTGTACCTCCAATGCACCCATTTTTAGTTGAAGAATGTATACAATGTAATGAAATCTGACATGTTTATATGAAATCCGGTAGTGTATGAATGAGTTTAGTTCGATTAGTTCGAATTCTTGTATCACTGGCATTGGATGAGCATGCAAAACAATACGCACTAGCATTATTCCCAGTGTGATCACCTCGTTTGCTGCAGTTTCACACGTACACCCTCCGGTCCTTTTTAGTCTGCAAATAAGTTTTGCCTGAAGTCAAAGTATCTCTACTTTGACCAATCTTATAGAAAAAAGTATCAACATTCACAATGTAAAATCGACTTGAAACAAATCTAATATGAGAAGTAAGAAGGAACAAAGGGAGTACAAAAAGTTTGAGCTGCTTTTTAGTGTTCCTATACATTGCAATCAAACACACAGGCCTTGCAATTCATAGAGCATTCAAAACAATCAATGATTATGCATCTCAGCGATTCACATGTCAGAGCCAATATTTACTTCACAACTAAAGAATAAAGAAAAATCGATCAATGTTGCTGACAGCAAAGGGCGTCCGATATCAAAGGCATATCTTATTGCTAACATCAATGAGCAAAATTTGACAAGGTTTTCGCATTCCAAAATGTCAAAAGGGTGTTTTGCGTACATCAATGAGCAAACTTTGACAAGGTTTTCCCATTCCAAAATATCATATGCCTACGATTGTGGAATGGGCGGGGTTTGCCATTAGTTCGAACATTGACATGGCACCTCGTGCTAAATAAACCAGTTGTTCTTTTTGTGCCGTTCCAACAAAATCAACCAAATTCGCACGTAGTTTGTATGATTTCGCCTTTATATGTTGCAACACTTTGAACATATCGGCACCTCCTTTCTTGTGGTGCAAATGAATGATTCGAGAATATTCAATGTATTCGTGAACATTTTGTGCACTTCCCACTGAAATCAAGTTGAGCACCCCTGTTTGCATAAATACAAAAAAAGTGATTAGTATAAACCAAACTGTAGTATGAATTGACAGTTTAAACAGGCAACCTACATGATCCATGCATAGCACACATTTAAAAAAATGGAACTCATCGGAAGGAATCCTAAAACAACATTGTATTGGCCATCACAACAACAAAGATGGAGATCCGTGAATGCTTTTGAGCTTAGTTTGTTATTGTGGGCAATAAAACCATTCTTCAACTGCTCCCTTCTGATAAGAAGAGAGGCTTGGCTTCTTCATCCTCGCATAATCGGAACCAGGCACTTCATGTTCTCCATATTCTTCTTCAGAGGTGGATGATCCTGTTGTGCAATGCTCGAAAAAAGGAAAGGAATTATTTAAAACAACATAGATGAAGCACTTCATGACAGTAGCTAAATAGTAGCACAATACCAGTAGAGATGACAAAGTTGAATCATATGGATGAAATCCGTGGGTCGGTACCAACCTTTGTGAGGAGGCTTATTGTGTAGAGCATACAGATGAAGCACTTCTCCGGAACCATCCGTTGTTATCTACTGTGGTTGCCATGCTTACTATATACTCCTCAATTAGTTTAATGTTCCCAATATCTTCTTGTGCAGTTCCACTAAAATAAATGTGATCTTCTAAGAAGATCCCTGTTTGCACAAGTAGAGATAATTACATATTACATTAAGAGTGGCATCAAATCAGTGGCAAAACAATTGTGTGTTCCAGCCATAGCAATAAATTAAGATGCAAAACTAGATTATTACTTGTGTCATCACAGTTCTAGTGCTTCATTATAGCATCAGGAGTTGATTTTTGTTTTTCTTCAGATTTTTCTTACCCTTCATCACTTGGTTTAATAACAGACAAACTTCGCCTTCAATGTAAGATTTGACATGTCAATTAGGGAGCACAAGTATAACATTAAACAACGACATTAATTTTCTGATGACAGTAGCAAAATATAGGCCAACAATTGTGAAATATCATTATCTTACCTCAATGGGATACTACGGTGCACATACAGATTGGAAGTCTTGTCTCCATTTGTGTAGTTCACTAAAATCAAGCAACATTACCGTATAAGTAGCACAACATATGACAGCACACTACACAATCATGTGAAAGAAGGCTAGTACTGACCTCTCATGATGCGGAATTCAAACAACTCACAAGAAGAAGATCTGAAACAAATTTGCCAACAAGGATAGGAAGTCAGATATCCTCTTGTGCAGTTCCACTAAGATAAAGCAATCAAGCAACATTGTCGGTGTGACATTTTGGTTGAACTGCACAAAACACTCTTAAAACATAAGTGTTTTGTGCAGTGCAACAAAAGGTCGCAATAGCAACGAGGTGAAGTAGATAACCCTGTTTACACGGAGGTGCAATGTCAACAAGTACTGGTCAATAACGATGGATGACACAGAAGCCCACAAAAAGAAGCATCTAACTTATCTAAATGGGAAGAAAGCAAGACAGTAGCATTTCTCAAATAGTGGCACTGATTAATATTAATAGAGATGATTATATTAACAATAAAATTTGTTAAACATGTAATTTTTTGTTAACTCTAGCATTGTTTCAATTTTCCAGCGACATTATTAGAGGGTATTTTTTTACAGGGACTTTTTTGTAGGGACTAAAAAAGTCACTTTTAGTCCCATCTAAACCAAACAAGAGGGACTTTTAGGGACTAAAAGTGGGCATTTGGGTCTAAAGAAAGAAGACCCCGAGGGAGGGTCTTTTGGGGACTTTTTCCAACAGTTGCCACTGCCCTGCATCGCACCTTATCTCTATTAGTTCATTACTAGGGGTAACATGGTCTTTTAGCATGTCATTTAATAACCTCTAGTCCATGTTTGGTCCCTGGAACCAAACAGGTAGGGACTAGGGACTTTTTAGTAGGGACTAAAAAAGTCCTAGGACTTTAAAAAACAGGGCCTTAGATTAACAATAGCTAAAGAGTTGTACGGGACAGTCGACGCACCAGCACAATGTGCATCTACCGATGTGTAAAGGGGTGATGCACAGTCTGTTGCAATAAAGAACAAACAACCAAGGAGCATATTTGTGTTGGTCCCAGTTTTTCATCTTTAGAAAACCTTTCCCTATGTGAGGGCAGAAAATCTAGTCTTGCTCAAACTCTACAGCCTTGTCCCCCAAAACAGAAAGATTAGTTTGTTACAGATGTGCATACTGCGTTTGTCATTGTTTTCCCTTTTTGACCAACGTAGGTGCTGGATAGCTAGTCTGTACTACTTTCCCCTTCCTTTCCTCTTTGAACCACGTCCTAGATTATATGCTACACAACTTTCCCCACTACTTTCTTGTTTGATCCAACACCTAGATTCGAGTGCAGAAGTAGAAAAAGCCCACACGCAGCTAGAGCAATGCATGTGGAATAAGTAAATTATACCTTAAGGTTCTCGGGGTGTGGCTCAGTGGGCGGCGGGAGGCCGATCTGCCCACACTATGTACGGTAGCAAGGAAGAAGGGGTCGGAGTCCCTCCCGATCCGCCGTTGGGTGAAAGAGAATAGCTGCACCGGTAGTGGATTCCCTCCCTCGCCGACGGCGACAGCGCTAAGCCTCCTTCCCTTCCCGACGGACGGATCCTGCCGGCTCTTTGACTAGCAGTGATGGGAGAGAAAGATATACAGATAGAGGGGGGGCTAACGAAGTCTTGTTTAGATCTGCAGAGGGTGAGAGAGTGTGAAGAGAGCAACTACAAGCGTTGAGGTTCCAGCGTGTATATATAAAGTGGAGAGAGACTGTGAAGAGAGTGAACCCTAGAAAACAAGTGTCGAGGCTGCAGTGTATATAGATGGAGTGGTTTTCTTTTTCTCTCCTTAAAAATCATTTTAAATTGTGCAAGAAACGGAACTCTTTATTTAACATAGTGAAGAAAAATACAAGGGGCAATGCTAATACGTGAAGAAAATTTAACACTCTAAGGAGTCAACTTGCAATTAACGTTGCACGCCTCCCGGTCGCGCTTACTAACGTTCATGTCTGGTACACGACCCTCCGAAGTGGTGAACAACAAATGAACCACACACGGTCAGAATATCAGAAAGGTGGGCTGCACCATCCTCCAATTATAAATATTTTGAGTTTCAAAAGAAATATTAAATATTTTGGGCACTTGTACTCAGCCTAAGTCGGTGTGTCACCGTATGTACTAAGGGTTACAGTGGGAGCTAAGAAACTAGGGCGTGTTGAGAGTAATTGCCATGTCGTTTATTTGTAGGGTCACTTGCAAACTGTGAAACTCTATTCACCTCTTATTTAGTGGATGAGGAAAATCATTTTCCTCCGTTTCGGGAAAAAATGGGAAATTCAATTTTAATTATTTGGTTTGTACACTTTGCTCTCTTCCAATAATTTTTGGCACTTGTATTCAACCTAAGTCAGTGTGCCACAGTATCTCGTACTACTCCCTCCGTCTAGGTGTATAAGTCACGTTAGAAGGTGCAGTGGGACCAAGGTGCAAGCAGATTGGAGGAGAAGGAGAAATTTGACCGGCCCTTCCTCCAATCAAAGCCTTGATTTCTGTCTCTAAACGCGACGATTAATCACAACAATTAAGAGATGTCAGTTTAGCTACCATGCAGGGCCACGTATTAACTCGCATGCAAGCCGACTTTGATTCCTTGACTGATCAACGCGTAGTTGTGCTCCACGCCCGCTCCTGACCAGCCAGGCCCACCCAAAGCCCCACCATCGCCCGCGCGTGCTTCCCGCCCGAAGCGGTCAACGACGCTCCAGAGAATCGGTGCCACATTCATGCCCGGGCAGAGCGGACGTGGCCTCTCACTGGCGCCTGCGTTGAAGAAAGAGGATTCAAGAGTGATGGTTCCTTCATCCGTCCAACTTACTGCTGGGTCTATGTGATTTGATGGCTCATTGGTCATTATTACAGAGGTGGTACGACTGCTGGATGTCCCATGTTTTAGCGAAAGGAGGGAGTAGATTACAATTTTATCCATTCTTACAGCGGAGAAGTGTGAAAGTAGTGAAACATGCAAGCTCAGTGATTACGTGGCCCACCTCACACTATCACCATATTTTCTGGACACCGTGCGACACCTAACTCTTTACATAGTAGTATAGTACATACTGTAATTTCTCAGCAAGATAAATTTCTACAATGCTATGAAGCTTCGAGCTTCTGTTTCATGTATCTTGCGTCCAAGGTTGCCCCGTTGCAACATTTTCATCAAATACAAAGGAGACTAACATGCATGCTATTGCATCTCAATGATCGAGGGATCATAGCCAATATGTACTCCCTCCGTTCCAAAGTAAGTGTCTCAACTTTATGCAAACTTTAGTATAAAGTTGTACTACTATTGAAGTTGACACTTATTTTGGAACAGAGACTGCTAAAGAAAAAACGATCCATGCAATCCCTAGCCCTTGAACCCTAAACCCTAACCAGGCTTTAATTTGCTGGCGACATTGAACCTTCCGAAGAAATGAAGTTTGCAACCCTTTGACCATCAGATCATTTTGTGCAGTTTCACTAAAATCAAGATGAGCATCCCTGTGGCAAAGAAATTGAAGAAGCATGATTAGAATAAGATTATTGGGACTACTTGATGAGACATAAACTCATCACAAATACAATAGAAGCCAATAGAGGTACGTGCGGGGCAAAGAAGTAGAGAAATATCCACATGGAGCGATGTGGGCAGTTGGGGCAGTGGTGCAAGCCGGCTGTAAAGGAAGTTGTACCTGAGGGATGTCGGGACGTACCTCAACCTAGAGGATGGCGGCGGGAGGCGAAAACTACCCACGTCGTGGCAGTGAGCAAGGGACGAAGGAAACCACACCGACTTTGTGAGAAAAAACGGCAGGAACCCCTTATCGGGACGTGCCGACAGTGGGTTTTCACCGGCGGCAACGGTGAATGCATCTACACAAAGCATCCACCCCTTCCCCCGGCGGATGTGATCTGCCCGGATGTTAGATATGTGGCCACAGTCGTTTTGTGCGAGAGAGTGTGAAGAGATCAACCCCAGCAAGCTACCATGTAGGCTCGTCCTGGCTATGTATATAGTGGAGCGGTTTCTTTTTCTCTCCGGCACTGTTCATGCGTGGTTCCCGACCCTCCATTATTTATAAGTGAGTAACTACTACTAGACGCGTCAAATTCTTATGTGGGTTGCATCATCGTACAGAAATGAGCTCCACCGTGTCACGTGTGTGGTTGGGGAAGACGAAAAGAGTGCTACGGAGTACTAGTAATACGTGCGTGGGTGCGTGCACCTCTTCTCTTCGAGCATGGTTATTAAAAGTATAGCCCACTACTCTACCACGTAGTTATTATATGGGCGAAGAGTATAGGCAGTAATAATGACTAATAAGCCGTCAAATCACCAGGCCCACCTTTCTCTATGTTCGACCGAGGAAGCGTCCATCATTTCACTCCTCGTTGAATATCCATCCGCTGCTACCTCCGCAAATAAATAAAAATCCGCTTCTTACTCCGCAACATGGTTAATAATATAGCATGTCAATCACGACGTAGAAATATCATTCACTGATACAATAGGGCTGGCTCTAAGGCTGGTGTTTTTTTACTGTCTCTTTCTCTTTTTGTATCATGTACTCATTTTACATGGGAGCATGTGTAGAGGATGGATATTCCTTTCGATGGGACTTCTTCATGGGGTTTAAGACTAAGAAGCTCCGAATTATCCCCGCTGCCCACCACTCCGAATCGTGCCATCTATGATAGTACTCCCATTGCAACAACCAGGTCCACTAGGTCTAGCACATCCTATAAGAAGAGACTGTCATGCAAAACATACATCTTGTTGCCTTCTTCCTCATACAGTATGTACCATTGGTACGTACTACCAGTACTACTACTACTCGTTCTCCTATAAACCTTGCACTTGGCATCTAAAAAATATTAACCTTGTGCTTGGCTCTTCGCCTCTTGGGGAAGTCGAGCAATAATGGTACTACAGTATACGTTCTGGCTATCTGAGACCGAATGAATTGTTGCACGTCCACCACATAGGTGAGGGTCGAGGGGCGAGGGAGAGTGCGTACTAGTACGTTCATTTCAATATGAACTACATACGAAGCAAAATGAGTGAATCTACACTCTAAAATACGTATATATACATCAGTGTTTGGAGTATGTACTAGTAGTTCATATTCAAATCTACTACTCTCTCCGTTCCATAATACTAGTGTCAAAAACGTTCTTATATTATGGTACAGGGGGAGTAAAACTAGATACATCTGTATCTAGACAAATTTAAGACAAAAAAATTTGGGACGGAGGTAGGGACGAGGAGTAACGGAGGGAGTAGTAAAATTTTCTCCAGATCCTGCGAGCCACCGCGCGCGTGGGCGAGGGAGCGAGCGTAGGCGTCATAAGCAAGCTTCTCCTCGTCCTGCGACTCTGCGAGCCACCACACCCATGGACGGGGAAGACGGTGTACTAAGCAAGCTTCTCCTTGTTCCGCGAGTTGACGGGACACACCAAAAGTAATACGTACAGGGCATCTCCAATGTATAGAGCCTTGCCTCTAAGGTAGGCCCCACATGGTTTGCCTCTTTTTAACATAACGCATCAAGTCACAATTTGTTTGTTCACCCATGTTAGACGATCCTCCATCAAGTGGACAACCAGTTCACATGTCAAATTACCATGTGGGCTGCCTTTTCGTACAGAATGAGCTCCACCGTGTACCCGTGCGGGTGTGGTTGGGAAAGAGACGGGAGTAGGTGTGCATGCAGTGCGTCCACCTCTTATCTTCATGCACATCCCCCACCTACGTGGGTGTGTGTGAGAGAGATACAAACCTATACAGATGGTGTGTGTTCATGAGTGTTTTTTGTTGGGGGTGATTTCGTGAATGTTTTTGTCGGAATATGTGTCGATGATATCTCAAACAAAAATTTGACGCATGCAATGTGTGTGAAATAGAGGCCTATATATATCATATATAGAGGGGTGATCCACGAGAAGATAGGTAGGGGTCATAGATATCGATAGAGTCAAAGAGAGGATCAAGTGGGTGGGTGTGAGATCGATGAAGAGAGTCATCGAAATTGTGTGTGTGCAAGTCAAAGATATAGGGCGACTGACCTACTGGAACATCGGAGGGCACAGGGGAAGTTTGTCTGTGGCAGTGAGACATGACTAGAGTGCTTGATGTATCGGTGTGTGGGGGGGAGGGGGAGGCAGATACCTCATTAGATAGGTAGATCGACTCGTATATGTGTTGAGAAGGAGAAACCGAGGTATGTCATGAGGGAGATCGGTCGACATCCATACATAAGTGAAGGATGGGAAATAGGTTGGGACAGAGAGAGGGGGAGAGAGAGGCGGGGAGTGAGAGGGGTAGAGTGTTGGATGGGTGGTGGAGTTGCTTCTCGAAGATGGTGGGAGAGGCATAATAGACAAACTGAGGGTAGAACTTTAGTATTATCAATAAGAGTGAGGATGTGTATCTGTGTGTGCGTGGTAAATGTGTCCAGAGGCATGCATGGATGATTAAGGGGGACCATGTGTTTGGTAAGTAGACTTAACTAGATCGGTAGATCAATTGTTGTGTGTGGGAGGAAGGGAGAGACATAATGAATGAGGTAGATCGATCAGCACTTGGGGGAAATGAGTTATAACGACCTAGCTAGCTATATGTATAGCGGGAGAACAGTCGGTGTACATCCATTTGTTAGAGGCAAATAAGGCCCAGCGAGACGGATAGAGAGAGATAATGGAGCTAGGAGGTGGTGCGAGAGGCCTACCACTACAAAAAAAATACACTTCTGTGATGATACGTGTTTGTCACAGTAGGTCATGTTTTCTGTCATGCATGTACATCCAAGACAATTTTATGACAGAACCAAGATAGTCATACCTGTGTTGCCGTAGAAGTGTTCCATGACATTACCAAAATTATCATCACGGAAGTGTCCACTTCCATGACGATAAATCACGCGTCACAGAAGTGCTTTCGTCATGGGTGACCAACACGTGGCATCCACCATAACGGAACGTTGTTAAGCTATCGGGTCCGGTTTTGGATCCGATAACCCGTTAGCAGCCCCGACCAATGGGGATTTTCCACGTG
Source organism: Triticum aestivum (assembly GCF_018294505.1). Classification (NCBI taxonomy): domain Eukaryota; kingdom Viridiplantae; phylum Streptophyta; class Magnoliopsida; order Poales; family Poaceae; genus Triticum; species Triticum aestivum. Next base: position 365,080,460 of record NC_057807.1, read on the forward strand.
TAAAATCATCATTGGCTGGAGGAAACACATGTCGGCTCACCATTCGGACAGATGTCATCCACTCATTGGATGAAAGGCCCCAATGATACGTCGACACATGGCACATCCCAATAGAGGCCCATTCCTATGAAAAGGCCGGCCCATTTGACTTGGTCAAAAGGTGGCAGGCCGGCCCATGGAAAGCCTGTTAACGGCCTGTTCGCATATAGTGCATTTACAGCCCGCTAACCCAGGGCCCGTTACGACCTATCCGAATTAGGCCCAGTAGCATCATCTGGTCCGTCCAATATGATTCCAGCCTGTTTTAACTTCTGGCCCATGTATGGCCCATGACGTCTTTCGGCCCATATGAGGCCCTTTGTAACTCTTGTCCCATTAACGGTCCGTGGTGAAACTGGACCGTAATGAACAGTGTATCACTTTATACCCATTAACGGCCCATTATTCCATTGGGTTGTTTCTATCCCACGTTATTGTTCGGCCTTCTCAGGGCCCATTTATTCTTGGGCTCATTTCCAGCATTCGGTTACTTACGACCCGTTACTGTAATTTTTTGCTTGTGGGCCAAATTTAGCCCATGGTTATAGTCGGCCCGTTTGTGGCCCGTTAATACGTTGGGACCTTTTCATAGCGTCATCAAATACGGCCGATTAACGACGGCCCATTATGGTCGGCCCATGATCGGACGATTCCAACTCTAGCCCGTTTATGGCCATAATGCGGTCTGTTATTGGCCAATGTTTGGCTAATCGATCATACGGCCCATAGAAGGCCCATTGATGATACGGCCCGTAGAAGGCCCATTGTGTCTATGGCCCATAGAAGGCCCATTGTGTCTACAGCCCGTAGAAGGCCCATTATTTCTACGCCCCGTAGAAGGCCCATTCTTTCTACGGCCCGTAGAAGGCCCATTGTTTCTACGGCCCGTAGGAGGCCCAGTGTCCTATAGTAAATATGTAGCCCATGGTTATTGTGGCCTAGTTTTAAAAAATAGGTTATTGCAGCCACTAGCAAACCGTGGAAAAAGAACTGCACTCACTACAAGCAAACAAATAAACAAGAAAACAAGGAAATAAATAAGCAAGCGACTTACGCTAAGCTATCACGGCTATTACACATATTACATCCACTGGGCATCAAAGTTTGCCACCAGTGCAAATATAGGGAACATAGCAGCATATCATATACACTGGTTGTCAAAGTTGGCAACCAGCGCAAATAAACGCCGCACCAAAACAAGTCCAGAACTGAAACCACTTCTGAAGATCTCAAGATACAATATCCTGGGTACCCATAATGCTGGCAAGATTCTTATGATACATCTCCAACGTATCTATAATTTTTGATTGTTCCATGCTATTATATTATCCACCTAGAATGTTTTATATGCATTTATATGCTATTTTATATGATTTTTGGGACTAACCTATTAACCTAGAGCCCAGTGCCAGTTTCTATTTTTTCCTTGTTTTTGAGTTCTACAGAAATGGAATATGAAACGGAGTCCAATTGACGTGCCAATTTTTGACGATTTTTTATGGACCAAAAGAAGCCCCCAGAGTAAAAGAGTTGGGCCAGAAGAGTCCCGAGCCGTCCACGCGGGTGGAGGGAGAGCCCTACCCCCATGGGCGCGCCCCCTACCTCGTGGATGACTCAGAGACCCCCTTGATATGAGACCGACGCCAAAAATTCCTATAAATACCCAAACCTCTAGAAAATAACCTAGATCGAGAGTTCTGCCGCCGCAAACCTCTATAGCCACCAAAATCCAATCGGAACCCTGTTCCGGCACCCTGCCAGAGGGGGGATCCCTCACCGGTGGCCATCTTCATCATCCCGGCGCTCTCCATGACAAAGAGGGAGTAGTTCACCCTCGAGGCTGAGGGTATGTACCAGTAGCTATGTGTTTGATCTCTCTCTCTCTCTCTCTCGTGTTCTTGATTTGGCACGATCTTGATGTACCGCGAGCTTTGCTATTATAGTTGGATCTTATGATGTTTCTCTCCCTCTATTCTCTTGTAATGGATTGAGTTTTCCTTTTGAAGTTATCTTATCGGATTGAGTCTTTAAGGATTTGAGAACACTTGATGTATGTCTTGCATGTGCTTATCTATGGTGACAATGGGATATTCACATGATCTACTTGATGTATGTTTTGGTGATCAACTTGCGGGTTCAGTGACCTTGTGAACTTATGCACAGGGGTTGGCACACGTTTTCGTCTTGACTCTCCGGTAGAAACTTCGGGGCACTCTTTGAAGTACTTTGTGTTGGTTGAATAGATGAATCTGAGATTGTGTGATGCATATCGTATAATCATACCCATGTATACTTGAGGTGACATTGGAGTATCTAGGTGACATTAGGATTTTTGTTGATTTGTGTCTTAAGATTTTATTCTAGTATGAACTCTAGGATAGATCGAACAGAAAGAATAGCTTCGTGTTATTTTACTACGGACTCTTGAGTAGATCGATCAGAAATAATAAGTTTGAGTGGTTTCGTACCCTACAATAATCTCTTCGTTTGTTCTCCTCTATTAGTGAATTTGGAGTGACTCTTTGTTGCATGTTGAGGGATTGTTATATGATCCAATTATGTTATTATTGTTGAGAGAATTTGCACTAGTGAAAGTATGAACCCTAGGGCTTGTTTCCTAGCATTGCAATACCGTTTACGCTCACTTTTATCATTAGTTACCTTGCTGTTTTTATATTTTCAGATTACAAAAACGTATATCTACCATCCATATTGCACTTGTATCACCATCTCTTCACCGAACTAGTGCACCTATACAATTTACCATTGTATTGGGTGTGTTGGGGACACAAGAGACTCTTTGTTATTTGGTTGCAGGGTTGTTTGAGAGAGACCATCTTCATCCTACGCCTCCCATGGATTGATAAACCTTAAGTCATCCACTTGAGGGAAATTTGCTACTGTCCTACAAACCTCTGCACTTGGAGGCCCAACAAAGTCTACAAGAAGAAGGTTGTGTAGTAGACATCAAGCTCTTTTCTGGTGCCATTACCGGGGAGGTGAGTGCTTGAAGGTATATCTTTAGATCTTGCAATCGAATCTTTTTGTTTCTTGTTCTATCACTAGTTTAGTCTATAAAAGAAAACTACAAAAAATGAGTTTGCCTCATACGCTTCATCTTTTTAATATCTTTCATGAGAATGATGGAAAGGAAAATTGTGCTCAATTGCTAGAAGAAGAATGCATTAAAATGTTTGGTACTAGATCTTTGTATGATGAGCATGATTGCAATATTTTTAGTATGAATTCCTTGAATATCCATGATACTAATGATATGCAAAGCCACAAGCTTCGGGAAGCTATGTTTGATGAAGATGATTTTTCCCCCATGTTTTGATGAGCAAATTTATTATGATGAAAGCATGCCTCCTATTTATGATGATTATTGTGATGATACGTATGCCATAAAGAAGAAGTTTGCTTATGTGGAGAGTAGTAAAATTTCTATGCAAGTAGATCATGAAAGGAATGCTTCATGTGCTGGTTATATTGTTGAATTCATTCATTATGCTACTGAAAATTATTATGAGGAAGGAATATATGCTTGTAGGAGTTGCAATAATATCAAGTTTCCTCTCTATGTGTTGAAAATCTTGAAGCTATGCTTGTTTTGCCTTCCTATGCTAGTTGATTATTGTTCCCATAAGTTGTTTGCTCACAAAATCCCTATGCATAGGAAGTGGGTTAGACTTCAATGTGCTAGTCATATTCTTCATGATGCTCTCTTTATGTTTCAATTCTTATCTTTTATGTGAGCATCATTGTCATCATCATGCCTAGCTAAAAGGCATTAAAGAAAAGTGCTTCTTGGGAGGCAACCCAATTTTACTTTTGTTATTTGCTTTTGCTCCTGTTTAGTAATAAATAATTCATCTAACCTCTATGTGTTTTTATGTTTTAGTTAGTGTTTTTGCGAAGTAGAACCTTTGGGAAGACTTGGGTGAAGTCTTTATGATCTTGCTGTGAAAAACAAAAACTTTAGCACTCACGAGATTAGCTAACATTTTTTTACTGGAGAGTGCTTTTAGTTTGATTATTTTTGCATATGATTAATGGAAAAATTCCTCAGGTCCACCAATTTATTTCGGAATTTTTGGAGTTACAGGAGTATAAGTTTGATACAGATTACTACGGACTGTTCTGTTTTTGACAGATTCTGTTTTCTATGTGTTGTTTGCTTATTTTGATGAATCTATGAGTAGTATCGGAGGGTATGAACCATAGAGAAGTTGGAATACAGTAGATATTACACCACTATAAATAAAGAATGAGTTCATTACAGTACCTTAAATGGTGGTTTGTTTTCTTGCACTAACGGAGCTCATGAGATTTTCTGTTCAGTTTTGTGTTATGAAGTTTTCAAGTTTTGGGTAAAGATTTGATGGATTATGGAATAAGGAGTGGAAAGAGCCTAAGCTTGGGGATGACCAAGGCACCCCAAGGTAATATTCAAGGACAATCAAGAGCCTAAGCTTGGGGATGCCCCGAAGGCATCCCCTCTTTCGTCTTCGTCTATCGGTAACTTTACTTGGAGCTATATTTTTATTCACCACATGGTATGTGTTTTGCTTAGAGCGTCTTGTATGATATGAGTCTTTGCTTTTTAGTTTACCACAATCATCCTTGCTGTACACACATCTTGGGAGAGACACACATGATTTGGAATTTATTAGAATACTCTATGTGCTTCACTTACATCTTTTGAGCTAGACAATCTTGCTCTAGTGCTTCACTTATATCTTTTTAGAGCACAGCGGTGGTTTTATTTTGTATAAATTATTGATCTCTCATGCTTCACTTATGTAATTGAATGTACAGACATTGTATGATAGATAGGTGCAATGGATAGTGGGGAATAAAAGAGGGCATGAAATAATTCACATTTATGTTGTCTAACCAAACAGGATAGCATGACACAATTTCACATATATGATGGCTAACTAAACAGGATAGCATGACACAATTTCACATTATGATGGCTAACTAAAAAAGATGGAAAGACATAGTTCAAAATATGATGACTATGTAAACAGGATGACATGATATAACTATATAATGTGTTTATTAAATAGGTTGGCATGCCATAATTCACATACATGCCGCCTATGGAAACATGATAGCATGATATAATTCACGGATAGAATGACATAATTCAAAATATGATGACTGTAAACACTAAACAGGATGAGATAATATAACTATATGATTTTTTTTATTAAATGGGTTTCCATGCCATAATTCAGATAGATTTTGCATATGTAAACATGATGGCATGATATAATTCAGATATATGATTGATATAGTAAGCAAGTAAGCAGATGACAATCCATATATGATGTAAAAACTAAGCAATGCAAGACAACATGCATGACATGGGTAATATAACCCTGCCAAGTTTGAGCATAGGCCTCAGGGGGGGAATAGGACTGGTCATCAGTCTCTAAATCCTCATCTGAGGAGCTCTCTGTAACCAGCAAGATGTCTGCTTCAGCAGGTAGCATTGTCTACTCTGAATACCTTGTTTTCACTCCAGATACTTCCATCGCCGCTTCAAATGGCTGATGCACAGGAAGAGTAGTTGAATATACAAACATTGTCGACAAATGGAACATGTAATACAAAAAATGATAGTATGATATAATTCACATACATGATGATTGGCTAAACAGCATGGCATTGCATAATTCACATATATAATGCCTTTGCAACAAGATAGCATTGCATAATTCACATATATAATGTCTTGCAACAAGATGGAAATGCATAATTCACATATATGGTAATTAGACACTAAACAGGTGGCATTCACACAAACCATGTCTAAACTAATCAAATGACATAGCAATGCAAGACACCATACGCACGATATGAGCAACATAACCCTGCCAAGTTAGAGCATACACCTCGGGAGGGCAATAGGACTGGTCATCTATCTCTGAATCCTCCTCTAAGGAGCTATCCGTAACCAGCGAGATATGCGCTTTGTCAGATAGCATAGTCTGCTCTGAAGACCTTGTTTTCACTCCAGAACTTTCCATCACCGTGTCAAATGGATGATGCACACGAAGAGTAGTTGAATGTACTAACATTCTTGACAAATGTAATACGTAACGGAAAAAAGGATGGCCTGATATAATTCACATATAAGATGTCTGGCTAAGCAGGATGACATTGTAAAATTCACATATATGATGCCTGGCTAAACAAGATGGCGTTGCATAATTCACATAAATGATGAATAAACTAAACAGATGGCATTCACACAAAGGATGTCTAAACTAAGCAGATGACATATTTGATGTATAAAGTAAGCAATGCAAGGCACCATATGCATGATATAACCAACATCAGCATGCCAAGTTAGAGCGAAGACCTCAGGGGGTAAATAAGAGTGGTCTTCTCCTTCTGAATCCCCCTCAGAACAGATATCTTCCTCTCGATTACAATCCGAAATCGGTGGAGGGGGGCTGCCTTTGTGCCTACCATGGAGCAACGTCTGCATGAAATTTTATTGCCATGCAAGGCTCGTCTCTTTTGCTCTACATGTTCAGTTCCATTATTTACAATAACTAACATGCATAGGAATAAAACATAGTGATATTATGTAAGGTGTGCATGCAGAAATCCAAAGTGATGGTAGCAACATGTGGATAGACCCAAAACAAATGATAGCACGCAGATAATGGCTTCAGTTAAAAATATAGATAATGGCTTCTTTACTGTTTGTTTCCCACCCAACATGAAACTCATAGTAGACAGTGGAGATTAACCAGATAGTAGATAGATACTATTGATTGCAGCCCCGATATGTACCCCAAAACCATTTTAAAACTCAGGTTTGACCATTAGTTTGGAGCTGGCTCAGAGTCTAATCGGCTAACAGGACGATAAACTAGCATGTAATATTAAACGATGCATAACGTAAGCAGACACGAAAGAGTGCGACCTCTCTGGCGGACCCGTGTAGTCCTCGAGGTCATCTGCTCGGTTGATGATGGTAATACAGTTTTCATGGTTGCCGGCGGCGAGGAAGAAGATCTGTGGCGGCGAAAGATAGTTTGGAGGCTGGATCCCTGCTGTGCTGGACCCTTCTGTCGTTGGAGCAGTTGAGCTGGGGTGGACGACGGCGCAACAGGAGCGGGACAAACCATGCAAGGTTTTCTTTGACAACTATCTGTAAGAGAAGTAATTCTGTAAGGGCTCGTTTGAATTAGAGGATTCTAACAACGTAGGGATAGGAAATACACTAATAGGATAGGAATGCACGTGCAAAACTGAGAATTTAAAAACACATGATTTCTGCCAATCTGGGTGTTTGTTTCACAAGAATTGGAAGATCACAGGATGCAAACAAGCATGGTGAGATTAGGTCAAACCACAAGAAAATGTACGGTTATAATGCTATTATGCTACTATCTCTTAGTCTTGTGCTTCATGAATAGGAATTTGAAAAGGAGGACAAGTGGATATTAAAATTCCTACGGTTTTTCTTTCAAGGAGACACTAAAGGAACAAATCATATGGTTTTCCTTTGCCCCATTCCTTTGAACCAAATGCATGAATAGTAGTACCATAGGAAACTTTCCAGTTCCTATGTTTTTCCTTCACTTTTCCTTTCAAGCACCGACGATTCTAGTAGGCGGGCTTGAGCAAGGAAAAGCCTACACTAAAAAAATGTTTTTGTGCTACTTCTACTACTTTGGACCCAGGCCACTGCCCTACTAGCTCAACTCCCAGGCCCATCGACAAATGCACAGCTCAAACGCACAGAGATAAATAATGATAGCGTTAAAGAGAGTCCATCACGGATAGCTAAGTTGCATGGTACTGATACGTCTCCAGCGTATCTACTTTTCCAAACACTTTGGCCCTTATTTTGGACTCTAACTTGCATGATTTGAATGAAACTAACCCGGATTGACGTTGTTTTCAGTAGAATTGCCATGATGTTGTTTCATGTGTAGAACACAAAAGTTCTCGGAATGTCCTGAAAATCCACGGAGGCACTTTTTGGAAAATATAAAAAATACTGGAGAAAGAGTCAATACCAGGGGGCCCACACCCTGTCCATGAGGCTCGTGGGCCCCCTGAGGCTCCGCCGACCTCAACTCCAACTCCATATATTCCATCTCGCAGAGAGAAAAATCTGAGAGAAAGTATCATCGCGTTTTACGATATGCCGCCAAGCCCTAATATCTCTCGGGAGGGCTGATCTGGATTCCGTTCGGGGCTCCAGAGAGGGGGATTCGTCGCCGTCGTCATCATCAACCATCCTCCATCACCAATTTCATGATGCTCACCGCCGTGCGTGAGTAATTCCATCGTAGGCTTGCTGGACGGTGATGGGTTGCATGAGATTTACCATGTAATCAAGTTATTTTTGTTAGGGTTTGATCCCTAGTATCCACTATGTTCTGAGATTGATGTTGCTATGACTTTGCTATGCTTAATGCTTGTCACTAGGGCCCGAGAGCCATATGATTTCAGATTTGAACCTATTATGTTTTCATGAATATATGTGTGTTCTTGATCCTATCTTGCAAGTCTATAGTAACCTATTATGTGTTATGATCCGACAACCCCAAAGTGACAATAATCGGGATACGTCTCGGTGATGACCGTAGTTTGAGGAGTTCATGTATTCACTATGTGCTAATGCTTTGTTCCGGTTCTCTATTAAAAGGAGGCCTTAATATCCCTTAGTTTCCGCTAGGACCCTGCTGCCACGGGAGGGTAGGACAAAAGATGTCATGCAAGTTCTTTTCCATAAGCACGTATGACTATTTACGGAATACATGCCTACATTACATTGATGAACTGGAGCTAGTTCTGTGTCACCCTATGTTATAGCTATTACATGAGGAATCACATCCAACATAATTATCCATCACTGATCCATTGCCTATGAGCTTTTCACATCTTGTGCTTCGCTTATTTACTTTTCCGTTGCTATTGTTACAATCACTACAAAACCCAAAAACATTACTTTTGCTGCCCTTACTTTTATTATCATACTACTTTGCTACTAAATACTTTGCTGCAGATACTAAGTTATCCAGGTGTGGTTGAATTGACAACTCAACTGCTAATACTCAAGAATATTCTTTGGCTCCCCTTGTGTCGAATCAATAAATTTGGGTTGAATACTTTACCCTCGAAAGCTGTTGCGATCCCCTACACTTGTGGGTTATCAAGACTAATTTCTGGCGCCGTTGCCGGGGAGCATAGCTCTATTCTCTGAGTCACTTGGGATTTATATCTGTTGATCACTATGAAGAACTTGAAAGACGCTAAAACCAAGATTTTACGCTCAACTACGAGGGGAGGTAAGGAACTGCCATCTAGCTCTGCACTAGATTCTCCTTCTGTTATTAGTAATCTTGCGACACCTAAACCTGCTACTGCTATGAACTCTGATATGTCGCATGTTATTGATGATGCCACTTCTGCTTTGCATGATACTTATGATGAAACTACTTCTGTGTGTGATACTACTTTGCCATTAGGTGAATTTCTTGATGAACAACTTGCTAGGGCTAGAGAGAATGAAATTATTGAAGATGCTATTATTGATGATAGTGATGATGAAAATTCTCCCAATGATTATGAATTGCCTGTTGTTCCTGAGGGTTATGTTATGAATGAAGAAGCTGCTAGAGCTATCTTTGCTTGCAATGATAGATATGATCTTAAGAAATTATTAGCTAAATGGAAGCAGCAGTCTCTTAATGCTAGAATGAAACCTGACCCTGCTTTTGCGACTTCACCTATTTGTGTTACTGATAAGGATTATGAATTCTCTGTTGATCCTGAATTATTACTTTAGTTGAATCTGATCCTTTTTATGGCCTTGAATCTGAAACTGTTGTGGCACATCTTACCAAGTTGAATGATATAGCTACCCTGTTTACTCATGATGATAAATCTCGCTATTATTATATCCTTAAGATATTTCCGTTCTCATTAAAGGGTGATGCTAAGACTTGGTATAATTCTCTTGCTCCTGGTTGTGTGCGTAGTCCCCAGGATATGATTTATTACTTCTCTGCTAAATATTTCCCTGCTCATAAGAAACAAGCTGCCTTGCGGGAAATATATAATTTTGTGCAAATCAAAGAAGAGAGTCTCCCACAAGCTTGGGGGAGGCTTCTCCGATTACTTAATGCTTTGCCTGATCATCCTCTCAAGAAAAATGAAATACTTGATATCTTTTATAATGGACTAACCGATGCTTCCAAGGACTACTTGGATAGTTGTGCTGGTTGTGTTTTCAGGGAAAGAACAGTCGACGAAGCTGAATTACTATTGAATAATATGTTGACTAATGAAAATAATTGGACTCTTCCTGAGCCAATTCCTGAGGCAATTCCTGAACCAATTGAGCCAACTCCTGAGCCTATTCCTAAACCCACTCCGAAGAAGAGAGGTGTTTTATTTCCCAGTCCTGAAGATATGCAAGAGGCAAAGAAATCAATGAAAGAAAAAGGTATTAAAGCTGAAGATGTTAAGAATTTACCACCTATTGAAGAAATACATGGTCTTAATATACCGCCTGTTGAAGAACCACATTGTCTTGATAACCCGACACAGGTAGTAAAGGTAAATTCTCTCTATAGATATGATAAAGTTGAAATCCCCTCTACTAAATTTCATAGCCCATGCTTAGATGAATTTGATGACTTTATGGCTAGACAAGAAAGTTTTAATGCTTATGTTGGTAGAGAATTAAAGAATAATGCTTTCGAGATAGGACGCGTGAGCGATAATATGGCTACAGTTAAAGATGAACTTAAACTCATTAGCAAATATACTTCTATGGTTGCTACTCAAGCTGAGCAAGTACTTAAAGCTCAAAATGATTGCTTGATGAATTAAATAATAAAAATGATTTTGCTGTTAGAGTGGCTACTAGAACTAGTAGAATGACTCAGGAACCTTTGTATCCTGAAGGCCACCCTAAGAGAATCGAGCAAGATTCTCAGAGAAATAATTTAGAAGCACCTAGTTCTTCCAAAAAGAAGAAAAAGAAAAACGATAGGACTTTGCATGCTTCTAGTAAACCTACTATAGACACACCTGAGAATACTAATGATATTTCTATTTCTGATGCTGAAACACAATCAGGTGATGAACATGAACCTAGTGATAATGTTAATGATAATGTTCATGTTGATCCTCAACCTAGCAAAAAGAATGAACTAGAGATTGAACCTGTTGTTGATCTTGATAACCCACAATCAAAGAATCAACGTTATGATAAGAAAGATTTTTTTGCTAGGAAGCATGGTAGAGAAAGAGAACCATGGGTTCAGAAACTCATGCCCTTTCCTCCTAAACCATCCAAGACAAAGGATGATGAGGATTTTGAGCGCTTTGCTAAAATGATTAGACCTATCTTCTTATGTACGCGCTTAACTGATATGCTCAAAGTAAATCCTTATGCTAAGTATATGAAGGATATCATCACAAATAAAAGAAAGATACCAGAAGCTGAAATTTCCACCATGCTTGCTAATTACACTTTTAAGGGTGGAATACCAAAGAAACTTGGAGACCCGAGGGTACCAACTATACCATGCTCCATTAAAAGAAATTATGTTAGAACTGCTTTATGTGATCTTGCAGCCGGTGTTAGTGTTATGCCTCTCTCTTTATATCATAGACTTGAATTGAATAAGTTTACACCTACCGAAATATCTTTGCAAATGGATGATAAATCAACTGCCTTACCTGTCGGTATTTGTGAGGATGTGCCTATTGTGGTTGTAAATGTAACTATCTTAACGGACTTTGTTATTCTTGATATACCCGAGGACGATAGTATGTCGATTATCCTTGGTTAACCTTTTTTGAATACTGCAGGGGCTGTTATTGATTGCAACAAAGGAAATGTCACTTTTTATGTTAGTGGTAATGAGCATATGGTACACTTTCCGAGGAAACAAACTCAAGTTCATAGCATCAATTCTATTGGAAAAGTTCCAACTATTATTATTGCAGGTTTTGAATTTCCTCTCCCTACTGTCAAGAAAAAGTATGATATTCTTATTATTGGGGATTTTCATATCCCCGTTGAGGTAACTTAGTGTTATTCGAAATTTCTCCAGTTCTGTGTTATTCAGAATGAGTTTGTTAACAAGACTTGATCAACCTCGTTAACAAGACTTGATCAACCTTGTTAGTGGATTCATATTGATGATCACGAGATGGATGAAACTAGAAGGCACAACCTTTTGTACCCTCTTTTTACTTTCTATTATTTAGAATAAATAAAGCAAAAATAGTATTATCTGTCTGTTTTCTGAATTATCCGTGCATTAAAAAATATCCCGAAAATAAAAGTGCTCCAAATGCCCTGCAAATTTAGTATGATTTTTTAAGGATTATTTGAGGATTTTAGGCACTAAAATCACTGCAGAAGAGGGAAGCACCAGGCCACGAGAGTGTAGGGCGCGCCCACCGCCCTGGGTGCGCCCCCCTGTCTCGTGGGCCCCTGGTGGCCCCCCTCCACTTACGCCAGCACCCACACACTTCATCTTCTACCCAAAAAATATCCCCATCCAGTTCAAGCATGAGTTCTAGCTCATTTTGCAGCGATTTTCAATCTCCTTGCTCAAAGCTCCATTCACAAAACTACTTTGGGAGATTGTTGCTTGGTATGTGACTCCTCCATTGGTCCAAATAGTTTTTGTTCTAGTGCTTTATTCATTGCAAATTTTTGCTGCATAGGTGACCATGTTCTTGAGCTTGCATGTTAAATTTATGAGGTCCCAAGCAATTCTAATGCATGATATAGGCTCTAGGCACTTGTAGGAGTAGTCTCTACCAATCTTATTTAGTTTTATTCACTTTTATTTTGAAGTTACTAAAATTTCAGAAATTTTTCAGAAAAAGAATTATGTCTAGGAGATTGTACCAAGGTGGTTCCTTGGTAAAGAAGACCCAGTATTGCTATGCGTGAGCAAGATGTTGAATTACCGAGGGACGCGGATGTACGAGCTTGTGAGTGGCCATCCGATGATTTTATGGTCAGAGCAGGCTTTAAGGAGGAAATTGACGCTTATGTGCGTAATGCTGAGTTGGAGGACTTCTTACAAGATAAGTGTCCTCAGTACTATCAATTGACTGATTCCTTTGTGTGGAGGTTTAAATATAATTGTATGCGTATTTATCCTAGTGTCCTATTTGATATTTATGATACATCTTATACCATGGACTTAGAGGATTTTATAACTGCTTGCAAACTTCCATAGTGGGGTAATATTAATGATCCTCACAAATCTGAATTTAGAGATTTCCTCGCTAGTATTACTGTGGGAGAATCCAGGGACATAGCACAGGCTACCATAGGGAGCACTCATTTTCCTGCTATACATTATTTTGCTCTCTTCATTGGTAAATGCATTAACGATAAAGATGAAGCATGTCACATGTGTGTCCCTGATCTCTGTGTACTCAAGAGTGTTGTATTAGGTCATAAAGGTTATAACTTGGGGGCAATAGTTGCACGTAGGTTGCAGAATAATGGTAGAGCTGGAGATTTATTTGGAGGAATTTATGCAACACGTGTGGCTAATTATCTTGGTATAGCCCCACGAGAGGGGGATGTGATGATACCTCCTGCTTATTTAGATTATGACGCTATGGTCAACCATCATTTTCTTAGGAGGAATAAACAATTCCTCCATTATCGACTAATCTATAATAGACGCAACGTCGTCCATGTTACTCTTCGTGCTCCTCTCCTTTTTGATTATCAGGCAAAAGGAAGATATGTTGTTACCAGGGAGGAAGCAGCTGAACACGAGGGGAGAGCGGAGGCAGCTCGCCAACATGCCGCAGCTCAGGAGGCGGTTGCTGCTGCATCTCAGTATGACCCCAGCTACAACTATAGATATCAGCCAGGCGGTCCTTGGTATTAGACCAACTTAGGCCAAAAGCCTAAGCTTGGGGGAGTACGTATTTCTCACCGACTTTATATTCATGTTCACAAACTAGTCGTCGGTGCTCATACTCTTTCATTGTACTATCCATGTTAGTTTAATTTCCGTTTTTGCTTTCTTCTTGTGTGTTTGATAAACCTTAAGAAAAAACAAAAAAATAGTTAGTTTAATTTCCATGCTTGTAGTAGAATTAAAATGAAAACTCAAAAAGATTTCTCGTTCTTTTTTTACTTGTTGGGAGCTTTCCCGTGTAAATAGTTTTATTTTCTTTTCTTTCCTTTGGGGGTCGAGAAGACCATATTGAAAATGCTTAGTGGCTCTCATATGCATGATTGTTTATTTAACTTAGATCCCATATTATCTTGTCTTCTCTTTTGAGTTGAATGCTTGCAGATTCCAGCTTAGTCCAATGCACGTGCACTATTATTATTATACACATCGTTCGGTCGAGCAAGTGAAAGGAAATAATGACGATATATGATGGACTTATTGAGATGAGAAAAGCTGGTATGAACTCGACCTCTCTTGTTTTTGTAAATATGATGAGTTCATCGTTCCTGATTCAGCTTATTATGAGGTAAACATATTTGCAATGACATTTAGAGATTATAGTTGCTTGTTCCATGCTTGATTAGCTTTGAGTTATAATGGTTCACCTTGCGTGCCAACATGCTATTAGAATGATTATGATGTGGTATGATGGGATGGTATCCTCCTTTGAATGAATTGAGTGACTCGACTTGGCACATGTTCACGCATGTAGTTGAAACAAATCAACATAGCCTTCACGATATTTATGTTCATGGTGGATTATATCCTACTCATGCTTGTATTCGATGTGAATTAATTTTAATGCATGTTATGACTGTTCTCGCTCTCTCAGTTGGTCGCTTCCCAGTCTTTTGGTATCCTTCACTTGTACTAAGCGGGAATACTGCTTGTGCATCCAAACTCCTTAAATCCCAAAGTTGTTCCATATGAGTCCACCATACCTACCTATATGCGGTATTTACCTGCGGTTCCAAGTAAATTTGTATGTGCCAAACTCCAAACCTTCAAATGAAATTTTGTTTTATATGCTCGAGCATCTCATGTTTCAACTAGGGCTGCCTATATCTTCCATGCTAGGTGGGTTATTCTCAAGAGGAGTGGACTCCGCTCCACATTCACGAGAAAGGGCCGGTAACCGGGATGCCCAGTCCCATGATCCAAAAAGATCAAAGCAAATCAAAATAATTAAACAAAACTCCCCCAGGGCTGTTGTTAGTTGGAGGCACTCGTTGTTTCGAGCAAACCATGGATTGATGCTTGTTGGTGGTTGGGGGAGTATAAACCTTTATCATTCTGTTTGGGAACTGCCTATAATGCATGTAGTATGGAAGATACAGCCATCTCATATTTGTTGCGTTGACAACAAAAGTATGCCGCTCAAAATGTTATTCAATCTCTATTTTAAAATCGAGCTCAGGCACCTCTACAAATCCCTGCTTCCCTCTGCGAAGGGCCTATCTATTTACTTTTATGTTGTGTCATCACCTTCTTATTAAAAAGCTCTCACTGGAGAGCACGCTGTCATTTGCATTCATTACTATTGGTTTATATTGGGTATGACTTGACTGGATCTCTTTTACCATGAATTACAATGTTTAGTCAGTCCTTGATCTTTAAAGGTGCTCTGCATTTATGTTTTGTGGTCTCAGAAAGGGATAGCGAGATACCATTTTGTTATATCATGTTATAATTGTTTTGAAAAAGTGTTGTCATCCGAGTTTTATTATTATGGCTCGCTAGTTGATTATGCTATTGATATGAGTAATTCTGGGACCTAAGTGTTATTGTGAGTATGGTTAGTTCATAATATTTGCTGAAACCTGAATGTTGGCTTTGCATGTTTACAACAACAAGAGCAAAAAGAGTTTGTAAAAGTTTTTTTATCACTTTCAGTTTATCAACTGAATTGCTTGAGGACAAGCAAAGGTTTAAGCTTGGGGGAGTTGATACGTCTCCAACGTATCTACTTTTCCAAACACTTTAGCCCTTGTTTTGGACTCTAACTTGCATGATTTGAATGAAACTAACCAGGACTGACGTTGTTTTCAGCAAAATTGCCATGATGTTGTTTCATGTGTAGAAAACAAAAGTTCTCGGAATGTCCTGAAAATCCACGGAGGCACTTTTTGGAAAATATAAAAAATATTGGAGAAAGAATCAAGACCAGGGGCCCACACCCTGTCCACGAAGGTGGGGGGGCCTCCCCCCTGGGCGCGCCCCCCTGTCTCGTGGGCCCCCTGAGGCTCCGCCGACCTCAACTCCAACTCCATATATTCCGTCTCACGGAGAAAAAAATCAGAGAGAAAGTTTCATCGTGTTTTACGATATGGAGCCGTCGCCAAGCCCTAATCTCTCTCGGGAGGGCTGATCTGGAGTCCGTTCGGGGCTCCGGAGAGGGGGATTCGTCGTTGTCGTCATCATCAACCATCCTCCATCACCAATTTCATGATGCTCACCGCCGTGCGTGAGTAATTCCATCGTAGGCTTGCTGAAAGGTGATGGGTTGGATGAGATTTACCATGTAATCAAGTTAGTTTTGTTAGGGTTTGATCCCTAGTATCCACTATGTTCTGAGATTGGTGTTTCTATGACTTTGCTATGCTTAATGCTTGTCAGTAGGGCCCGAGTGCCATATGATTTCAGATCTAAACCTATTATGTTTTCATGAATATATGTGTGTTCTTGATCCTATCTTGCAAGTCTATAGTCACCTATTATGTGTTATGATCCGACAACCCCGAAGTGACAATAATACGGATACTTCTCGGTGATGATCGTAGTTTGAGGAGTTCATGTATTCACTATGTGCTAATGCTTTGTTCCGGTTCTCTATTAAAAGGAGGCCTTAATATCCCTTAGTTTCCACTAGGACCCAGCTGCCACGGGAGGGTAGGACAAAAGATGTCATGCAAGTTCTTTTCCATAAGCACGTATGACTATTTACGGAATACATGCCTACATTACATTCATGAACTGGAGCTAGTTCTGTGTCACCCTATGTTATAGCTATTACATGAGGAATCGCATCCGACATAATTATCCATCACTGATCCATTGCCTACGAGCTTTTCACATCTTGTGCTTCGCTTATTTTCTTTTCCGTTGCTATTGTTACAATCACTACAAAACCCAAAAACATTACTTTTGCTACCATTACTTTTATTATCATACTAATTTGCTACTAAATACTTTGCTGCAGATTATAAGTTATCCAAGTGTGGTTGAATTGACAACTCAACTGCTAATACTCAAGAATATTCTTTGGCTCCCCTTGTGTCGAATCAATAAATTTGGGTTGAATAATTTACCCTCGAAAGTTGTTGCGATCCCCTACACTTGTGGGTTATCAGGTACCTCACTGCTTGTAATATAGTAGGAGAAACTAATCGTATTTCACATTATTGTGTGCGCTCAGTGGACAATATATATAGCATGTAGAGTAAAAAAGAGATGCAACAAGTGTACAACCTCTTTGGTGAAGCCATGTCGATCTCAGCGTGATTGGGTTGGTCGGTCAGGATGATCCGTCTGACTTGGCTGTCGGAGGAGGGGAAGAAGATCTCAGGCATCTTGAGATGGAGCCCGGGGTACTGCTCCATTGTGATGGAGGGTTTTGTCGTTGGAGCAGCTCCGGTGAGTTGTACGGCGCCGAGGCTGAAGCAGGACAGGAGAGACAACGTTAACCTGAGTGGAATTCTAATAGCATCTCCAATAGATGACGTAAAATACATAACCACAAAGTGCTAGATGTAAAATACATCAGCCGCTCATCTCTGAACTTAACTGTCGCAACTGAATTTTGCTGTCGAAACTAAATTTTACTGTCGAAACTTAACGCTCTAGAGGTGAGGCTACACGTCAGTCGACTGACTTTTTCATCTCTGGTTAGTCGGTTTTCCAGCCGTTGGATACGAAATCAAGGGCCTGCAGTTCATCTTCAACCTCCACCCCCCAGAGCCGCCAGCCACCACCGGCCAAATAGCCGCTCCCCGCCGCCCGCGGCCAGCGGTGCGCCGCCCCGCCCGCCCCAAAACCACTCCTCACCGCCGGTCCGCCGCCGCCCCGGCCACCCCTCTAGCCCCCCACCCCCATGGCAAGATTTTTCTCCGCCGTGGAGGAAGTGGCCGGCGATGCCGCCGTGGATGGAGCTGCGCCATGTCAGCTCGGACCGAGCGCCGGCAGCACCGTGAGATCGAATCAAGAAGAAAATGTGGCATTAGTGTACAACCTCTATGGTGGCGCCGATTAGGCCACAGCTTCATCCGAGGAAACGGTGATGATGCTACTCTTCCGATGGTGTAGGTGAAGACGGTGGTGTGGGGATGGAGGTGGCGTGAAAGATGAGGGGAACATCGAGGCAGCTCCTTGGAGGTGGAGGACGGGGTGGCTAAACCGGCGGGACAACGAGATTGACGACGGATCCGCATCCTATACGGTGCATGAGGGACGTCGAGGTGTTGCTGTGGATGACGTCGTCGGGGAAGAGGCTCCGGCTGGGTGGCGGACGAAGGAGTGTGTGGGGCTTCGCTGGTTTTCGCGGCCTCAGTGTACGAATGGGTGGGCGGATGGGATGGGAGTGGGGAATCATGGCTTAGGGACGCGCTTGTGTGAAATGTAGGGTAAGTTACAGAAGTACCCCCACCGATTTGAGGCGGTTGTTTCGGTTCAGGGGTATCACGGGCATTTCGCGTGTCGGGATTTCACAGGAGGTGGGGGTTTTCGCACGCGTTGTTATTTTGGAATAGCAAGGTGCGGGTTGAGATGGAGGGAGTTGTCGGAGCACAACAAGACAAAGATATATCTTAAATATTTCGGGCTAACAAGGCGCGGGTTGAAATTTCCGGACAAGCCTAACATGTATTGTACCAAATCAATTCGCAATTCCGTCGATGAAAAAACAAAAAAAGTCAATTTGCAGCACACAAGAAAGTCTAGTCCTGTGTACTATACCAAATCAATTTTCAATACAAATGTCATTCAAAACTTTGAATTCATGTTATGTTCAATTAAAATATTTCGCTACATGTATAATGCATGCAACCTACTACTCAAATGAATGTTTTAGTGCATTCCAAATGTATATACTACCGCTTCAATATGAACTAAATTTGAATTCGTTTCTCTAATTGAATAAGATTTACAATAATGATTGTTGTGAAGTCAAACCATATGAATCCGTTTCTCTATTTTAATAAGATCTACAATCATCATTATTGTCAAGTTAAACCATCATTTGTGTATTACCTTCGCAACACACCACATGATTACTCTCGAGTTAGATATGAACTATGTGTACTATATGAACTCAAACTCGATTTTTTGAATCCACTTTATGTTGATTTCAAATTACAGTACATTTCAAGCTCTAGCTAGATCTTCATAATCTAAACCATGTCTCATATGTATAATGTGTTTATCACATAATGTATGGTGCCCCATCCCCTACGCCTATGAGTATTTAGATGTGAGTTGCAAACACCACACATTACCACAAATTCAAATAAAATGTGAGATTGTTCAATATATAGTATTGTTTAGATTGTTCGATGTTTAGTTGTAAGCTGCAACGCCACACATTATCACAAATTCAAATAAAATGTGAGATTTGCGATGTATAGTGTGGTTTAGATTGTTGGACATTTAGTTGTGAGTTGCAAACACCATGCATTGTCACATTATGGTATAACATGTGCAAAACCACAGCACATGTATTACCGCTATATTCATGCATGCATATGTTTATAACACTATGATCTCCTATTCAAATAAATGAATCCACTTTCATATCAAATTATGATCTTTGTTAGTCTCTTACACCCACACAATCCTCTAACCTTTGTAGCTAGCACTAATTTTCTCTCGTGCAAGCACACGCCCTCCTCGCCCTCCCCCTCCCTCAGCATTCTATCCATCGCGCACATTCTTTTTTTTATTAGGTTGTTCTCCACAGTCTCAATATGAACTACTAGTACATACTCCAAACACTGATGTATATAGACGTAGTTTAGAGTGTAGATTCACTCATTTTGCTCCATATGTAGTCCATATTGAAACGGACGTAATAGTATGCACTCTCCCTCGCCCCTCGACCCTCGCCCACATAGTGGACGTGCAGCAATTCATTCGGTCTCATATAGCCAGAACGATATATATTGTAGTACCATTATTGCTCGACTTCCCGAAGACGCGAAGAGCCAATCACAAGGTTAATATTTAGATGCCAAGCGCAAGGTTTATAGGAGAACGAGTAGTAGGTGCCGCATCATTTATAAATAAAGTTTTTTTCTTCAGTGCATGTACGCAATATAATAGATTCATATGGAGAGAAAGGGAAACTGCTCCGCTATACACATAGTCAGGACGAGCCTACACGGTTGCTTGCTGGGGTTGCTCTCTTCACACTCTCTCGCACAAAATGACTGTGGCCACATCTCTAACATCCCGGCGGATCACGTCCGCTGGGGGAAGGGGTGGATGCTTAGTGTAGATCCGGCCGCCGTCGCCGACAGCCAAAACCCACTGTCGGCACGTCCCGATCAGGGGTCCCCGCCGTTCTCTCTCACAAAGTCGGCGAGGTTGCCTTCGTCCCTTGCTCACTTCCATGACGTGGGCAGTTGCCGCCTCCCGCCGCCCTCCTATAGGTTGAGCTACGTCCTGACATCCCTCAGGTACAACTCCCTTTACAGCCGGCTTGCACCACTGCTCCAGCTGCCCACATCACTCCATGTGGATATTTCTCTACTTCTTTGCCCCGCACATACCTCTACTGGCTTCTACGTATTGTATTTGTGATGAGTTTATGTCGCATCAATTAGTCCCAATAATCTTATTCTAATCACGCTTCTTCAATTTCTTTGCCACAGGGATGCTCATCTCGATTTTGGTGAAACTGCACAGAATGATCCGATGGTCAAAGGGTTGCAAACTTCATTTCTTGGGAAGCTCCAACGTTGCTAGAAAATTAAAGCCTGGTTAGGGTTTACGGTTCAAGGGGTAGGGATTGCATGGATCGGTTTTTTCTTTAGTTGTCTCTGTTCCAAAATAAGTGTCAACTTTAGTAGTAGTACAACTTTGTACTAACGTTTACATAAAGTTAGAGACACTTATTTTGGAACAGAGGGAGTACATATTGGCTATGATCTGTCAATCATTGACATGCAATAGCGTGCATGTTAGTCTCCTTTGTATTTGATGAAATGTTACAACGGGCAACCTTGGACGCAAGATACATGAAACAGAAGCTCGAAGCTTCATAGCATTGTACAAATATATCTCGCTGATAAATTACAATACATACTATATTAGTACTATGTAAAGAGTTAGGTGACGCACGGTGTCCAGAAAATATGGTGATAGCGTGAGGTGGGCCATTTAATCACTAAGCTTGCGTGTTTTCACTGCTCTCACACTCCTCCACTATAAGAATGGAGAAAATTGTAATCTAGTAGTACCTCCTTTCGCCGAAAGCGTGGGACATCCAGCAGTCCTACCACCTTAGTAATAATGATCAATGAGCCGTCAAATCACATAGACCCAGTAGTAAGTTGGACGGACGAAGCAACCATCACTCTTGAATCTGATTCTCCCTTCAACGCAGGCGCTAGTGAGATGTCGCGTCCGCTCTACCCGGGCATGAATGCGGCACCGATTATTTGGAGCAGCACTGACCGTTTCGAGCGGGAAGCACGCGCGGGCGATGGAGGGGCTTTGGGTGGGCCAGGCTGGTCAGGAGCGGGCGTGGCAGCTGTCCGCCTGTCCCGACCGAACGCCCGAAAATGAGATGATGCACCGAGTCTCGCGGCTAAATCGCATCTCTGTGTAGGAGTAGGTCGATGCGTCGCTCTCTCTAACACACACATGTTGTTAAACACACACACACACATGCACACGCACACACAGGTTCATAGAATAAGAAAATCGTCCGAGTGTGAAACCACGGGAAGTGAGATACAAATGGAGTAAGTACAAGAAGAGAAGAGGTGACAAATATTCCATCAAACCTGGACTGAGGAGTAGTACTCCCTCCATCTAGGTGTTAAGTCATCTTACGGAAATCAGATATTCCCAAAATGTTTAGGCGTCGTCTGTTAACTTCGCATCTCAACCCCCTCCTGGCCTCATTGCTAGCGAGCGTTGTTACTTAGGGAGCGTTTGGATCCTTAGCAAGAACAGCTTATAGCCTAGCCAGGCAAGGTTAGGTGTTTGGAACTATTAAAATATGTTAGCTTTTGTGGGACAACTAGCTTGGGTGGGCTAAAAAACCTTGATAGCTCAGGAGAGCTATATCAGCTCGCTTCCAACGGCAAACTTCGCGTTGTAGTAACATAGACTAGTAACATATGCATGTTACTAGTCCAAGTTACTCACCACTATGACCAGCCTAAGCAATGTAACCAAACGCTCCTTACTCTGCCTTGTTATATCCCCCGGAAACCCAATGCATGGAGTGCAACTACGCGTGTTGGGGAACGTAGCAGAAATTCAAAATTTTCCTACGAGTCACCAAGATCTATCTATGGAGAGACTAGCAACGAGGAACTAAAGCGCGAGCTTACGACATAATTTGCAAAGATCTTTTGACTATGTTCAGGATAATTAAGTTCATCTTATGAACTCCCACTCAGATAGACATCCCTCTAGTCATCTAAGTGATTACATGATCCGAGTCAACTAGGCCGTGTCCGATCATCACATGAGACGGACTAGTCATCATCGGTGAACATCTTCATGTTGGTCGTATCTACTATACGACTCATGCTCGACCTTTCGGTCTCTTGTGTTCCGAGGCCATGTCTGTACATGCTAGGCTCGTCAAGTTAACCTAAGTGTTTCGTGTGTGTAAATCTGGCTTACACCCGTTGTATGTGAACGTAAGAATCTATCACACCCGATCATCATGTGGTGCTTCGAAACGACGAACTGTTGCAACGGTGCACAGTTAGGGGGAACACTTTCTTGAAATTTTAATGAGGGATCATCTTATTTACTACCGTCGTTCTAAGCAAATAAGATGCATAAACATGATAAACATCACATGCAATCAAATAGTGACATGATATGGCCAATATCATATTGCTCCTTTTGATCTCCATCTTCGGGGCTCCATGATCATCATCGTCACCGGCATGACACCATGATCTCCATCATCATGATCTTCATCATCGTGTCTCCATGAAGTTGTCTTGCCAACTTATTACTTCTACTACTATGGCTACCGGTTAGCAATAAAGTAAAGTAATTACATGGCGTTGTTCAATGACACGCAGGTCATACAATAAATAAAGACAACTCCTATGGCTCCTGCCGGTTGTCATACTCATCGACATGCAAGTCGTGAATCCTATTACAAGAACATGATCAATCTCATACATCAAATATCATTCATCACATTCTTCTTGGCAATATCACATCACATAGCATACCCTGCAAAAACAAGTTAGACGTCCTCTAATTGTTGTTTGCATGTTTTACGTGGCTGCTATGGGTTTCTAGTAAGAACGTTTCTTACCTACGCAAAACCACAGCGTGATATGCCAATTGCTATTTACCCTTCATAAGGACCCTTTTCATCGAATCCGTTCCGACTAAAGTGGGAGAGACTGGCACCCGCTAGCCACCTTATGCACCAAGTGCATGTCAGTCGGTGGAACCTATCTCATGTAAGAGTACGTGTAAGGTCGGTCCGGGCCGCTTCATCCCACAATACCGTCGAAACAAGATTGGACTAGTAACGGTAAGCATATTGAACAAAATCAATGCAAACAACTATTTTGTGTTCTACTCGTGCAAAGAATCTACGCAATAAACCTAGCTCATGATGCCACTGTTGGGGAACATAGCAGAAATTCAAAATTTTCCTACGAGTCACCAAGATCTATCTATGGAGAGACTAGCAACGAGGAGAAGGAGAGTGCATCTACATACCATTGTAGATCGCTAAGCGGAAGCGTTCAAGAGAACGGGGTTGAAGGAGTCATACTCGTCGTGATCCAAATCACCGGAGATCCTAGTGCCGAACGGACGGCACCTCCGCGTTCAACACACGTACAGCCCGGTGACGTCTCCCATGCCTTGATACAGCAAGGAGAGAGGGAGAGGTTGAGGAAGACTCCATCCAGCAGTAGCACAACGGCGTGGTGGTGATGGAGGAGCGTGGCAATCCTGCAGGGCTTCGCCAAACACCGCGGGAGAGGAGGAGTACTTGGGAGAGGGGGAGGGCTGCGCCAGAACTTGTGGTGCAGCTGCCCTCCCACCCCCCACATATATATAGAGGCAAGGGAGAGGGGGGCCGGCCCCCTCAGATCCAATCTGAGGAGGGGGCGGCGGCCAAGGGGGGGAGGAGTGCCTCCCAAGTCAAGTGGAGGCCCTCCCCCTTAGGGTTTTCCCCTTCCCATGCGCATGGGCCTTGGGGGGGCTGGTGCCCCTGGCCCATTAAGGCTAGGGCGCCCCCCTACAGCCCATGCTACTGTATTGGACGTGGTGGAACAATTTCCGGACCTCCGGACCCCTCCGGAATCCTCCGGAACCTTCTGGAAGCTTCCCGGTACAATACCGAAAAAACCCGAACTTTTCCGGAACCCGAACAACAACTTTCCATATATAAATCTTTACCTCCGGACCATTCTGGAACTCCTCGTGACGTCCGGGATCTCATCCGGGACTCCGAACGACATTCGTTAACCACATACAAACTTCCTTTATAACCCTAGCATCATCGAACCTTAAGTGTGTAGACCCTACGGGTTCGAGAACCATGCAGACATGACCGAGACGTTCTCCGGTCAATAACCAACAGTGGGATCTGTATACCCATATTGGCTCCCACATGTTCCACGATGATCTCATCGGATGAACCACGATGTCAAGGACTCAATCAATCCCATATACAATTCCCTTTGTCTAGCGGTATTGTACTTGCCCGAGATTCGATCGTCGGTATACCGATACCTTGTTCAATCTCGTTGCCGGCAAGCCTCTATACTCGTTCCGTAATACATCATCCCGTGATCAACCCCTTGGTCACATTGTGCACATTATGATGATGTCCTACCGAGTGGGCCCAGAGATACCTCTCCATTTACCAGAGTGACAAATCCCAGTCTCGATTCGTGCCAACCCAACAGACACTTTCGGAGATACCTGTAGTGCACCTTTATAGTCACCCAGTTACGTTGTGACCTTTGGTACACCCAAAGCATTCCTACGGTATCCGGGAGTTGCACAATCTCATGGTCTAAGGAAAAGATACTTGACATTAGAAAAGCTTTAGCATACGAACTACATGATCTCTGTGCTAGGCTTAGGATTGGGTCTTGTCCATCACATCATTCTCCTAATGATGTGATCCCGCTATCAATGACATCCAATGTCCATGGTCAGGAAACCGTAACCATCTATTGATCAACGAGCTAGTCAACTAGAGGCTTACTAGGGACATGGTGTTGTCTATGTATCCACACATGTATCTGAGTTTCCTATCAATACAATTATAGCATGGATAATAAACGATTATCATGAACAAGGAAATATAATAATAACTAATTTATTATTGCCTCTAGGGCATATTTCCAACATTGATCAGTCAAGAAATCAAAGTCGGCTTGCATGTGAGTTATTATGTGGCCCTGCATGGTAGCTAAAACGGCATCTCTTAGTTGTTTGGATTAATTGTTGCGTTTAGAGATAGAAATCAGGGCTTTGATTGGAGGAAGGACCGGTCAAGTTTCTCCTTCTCCTCCAATCTACGTGCACCTTGGTCTCGCTGCACCTTCTAACGTGACTTATTACACCTAGATGGAGGGAGTAGTACGAGATACGTTGGCACACTAACTTAGGTCGAATACAAGTGCCCAAAATTGTGTGCATGTTGTAATAAGGATTCACTTAAAATAGTACGTGAGCAAACAGAGGGATCAATTCGACAGTGTTCACGAGCAGTAGCGAGATGTGTGAGGTAAGATACACCGCCGGCGCTTTTAATTTTTCTTATTAATTTGTTTGTTTCACCCTTTGAGTGGTGGGACCCAACATACTACGTGGAGAGAGGTAAGGTGACTAAGGCTGCATTATTTCTGTTCTACCAACACTGCTTTAAATCCCAAAACACCTTAGACTAGTCACAATGGATAGTAACTTAGACTAGTATGCATATGTTACTAGTCCATGTTACTACCTCTATAGTGGGGAGTAACATTGTGCGGTATCATGCAAACTTCATTTATTAGATTGTAGACTCAATTTGTTTTGGTATGTGTGATGTTACAGTAACTAGATATGTTACCACATGCCTCTCTTTCCTCATTAATTACTCGCCACATCATCTATTTTGCCTAAAGATGTGTGATGCTACCACCTATGTTACTCCCACTGTGGTAGTCTTACCACCAAAGCCACATGACACGATTATGATTTAAATCCCAATGACTCCCATGCAAAAAAAACACGGCATGCTTGTCACACGAATGCAGGAATGTACAAAAGGTTATTTTCCTCTCGTTGAACATAACAGGAGGGTTGTGTAGCTGGTTAGCCTGTTCACTCATCAAACTTGAGGTCTCGGGTTCGATAACTACACTTGAGCATATATATTTTTGTTCGACTTCTTTATTCCACCCAATGACAGGTAGGCCCCGCATGACAGAGAGAGAAAGTGATCTAGGGTGGTGCCAGGAGGATTCTTTGACTGGTCAAAATGGATGGATACTAGGCTATATTGTCTCGCGGTGACCGTATAATCACCTCACCACGTATAAGTTGCAGTCTCGGAGCTTGTTTTTTAGGTTTTACACTCTTCACAATCTCTCTCCAGTATATATATACACGCTGGAGCCTCAGCGCTTGTAGTTGCTCTCTTCACACTCTCTCACCCTCTCCAGATCTAAACAAGACTTCGTTGGCCTCTCTCTCTCTCCTCACTGTTGGTCAAAGAGCCGGCAAGATCCGTCCGCCTGGAAGGGAAGGAGGCTTAACGCTGTCACCGTCGGCGAGGGAGGGAATCCACTACTGGAGCAGCTGTCCTCTTTCACCCAGCGGTAGCGCGGGAGGGCCTCCAACCCCTTCTTCTTCGCCGCCATACATAATGTGGGCCGAACGGCCTTCGGTCGCCCACCAAACCATACCCCAAGAACCTTAAGGTATAATTTACTTATTCCACATGCATTGCTCTAGCTGCATGTGGGCTTTTTCCGCTTCTGCACTCGAATCTAGGTGTTGGATCAAACAGGAAAGTAGTGGGGAAAGTTGTATAGAATGAATCTAGGACATGGTTACAAAAGGAAAGGAAGGGGGAAAGTTGTGGGGAAAGTTGTATAGAATGAATCAAGGACATTGCCTTAGCCGTTGTTAATCTAAGGCCTTGTTTGGTTAAAAACTCCCTAGTCCCTGCTTGCTTGGTTCCAAGGACTAAACATGGACTAGAGGTTATTAAATGACATGCTAAAAGACCATGTTACCCCTAGTAAGGAACTAACAGAGACAAGGTGCGATGCGGGGTAGGGGCAACTGTTGGAAAAAGTCCCAAAAAGACTCTCCCTCGGGGTCTTCTTTCTTTAGTCCCAAATGCCCACTTTTAGTCCCTAAAAGTCCCTCCTGTTTGGTTTAGATGGGGCTGACACGGAGTTTTTTTAGTCCCTACACCAAAATGTCCCTGTAAACAAACACCCTCTAATAATGACGCTGGAAAATTGATGCAATGCCACAATTAAAAGCAAATTACATGTTTAACAAATTTTATTGTTAATATATTCTCTCTATTAATATTAATCAATGCCACCGTTTGAGAAATGCTACTGTCTTGCTTTCTTTCCCATTTAGATAAGTTAGATGCTTCTTTTTGTTGGCTTCTGTGTCATCAGTCGTTATTGACCACTAGTTGTTTCCTTTGCACCTCTGTGTAAACACGGTTATCTACTTCACCACGTTGCTATTGTGACCTTTTGTTGCACTACACAAAACACTTCTGTTTTAAGAGTGTTTTGTGCAGTTCAACCAAAATGTCACACCGAAAATGTTTCTTGATTGCTTGAACTTAGTGGAACTGCACAAGAGGAGATCTTACTTCCTATCTGTGTTGGCAAATTTGGTTCAGATCTTCTTCTTGTGAGTTGTTGGAATTCCGCGTCATGAGAGGTCAGCACTAGCCTTGTTTCACATGATTCTTCAGTGTGCTTTCATATGTTGTGCTACTTGTACGGTAATGTTGCTTGATTTTAGTGAACTGCACAAATGGAGACAAGACTTCCAATCTGTATGTGCACCGTAATATCCCATTGAGGTAAGATAAGGATATTTCACAACTGTTGGCCTGTATTTTGCCACTTTCATCAGAAAATTAATGTCATTGTTAGTGCTATACTTGTGCTCCCTAATTGACATGCCAAATCTTACATTGAAGGCAAAGCTTGTCTGTTATTGAACCAAGTGATGAAGGGGAAGAACAAGCGGAAGAAAAACAAAAATCAACTCTCGGTGTTGTAATGAAGCACTAGAACTGTGATGACACAAGTAATGATATAGTGTTGCATCTTAATTTATTGCTATGGCTGGAATGAGCAATTGTGTTGCCACTGATTTGATGCCACTCTTAATGTAATATGTAATTATCTCTACTTGTGCAAACAGGGATCTTCTTTGAAGATACCATATATTTTAGTGGAACTGCACAAGAAGATGTTGGAAACATTAAACTAATCAAGGAGTATATAGTAAGCATGGCCACCACAGTAGATAGCAATAGATGGTTCCAGAGAAGTGCTTCATCTATATGCTCTATGCAATAAGCCTCCTGACAAAGGTTGGTACTCACCCACGGATTTCATCCATATGATTTAGCTTTGTCATCTCTATTGGTGTTGTGCTACTGTTAGATACTGTCATGAGAAGTGCTTCATTTTTGTTGTTTTAAATATTTCCTTTCCTTTTTTTCGAGCAAACAGGGATGCTAGCATTTAGTTGTCCTCTTATCTTTGCACAATAGGATCATCCTCCTCTAAAGAAGAATATGGAGTGCGTGAAGTTACTAGTTCCGATTATGCCAGTATGAAGAAGCCTTGTCTATCTTCTCATTAGAATGAGCAGTTGAAGGATGGTTACATTACTCCCCACAAGACCAAACTAACTTCAGCTCAGAAGGACTGACAGATCTCCATTCTGTTGCTGTGATGTGCAAGTAGAATGTTGTTCTAGGATTCTTTCTGGTGAGTTCCATTTTTCTAAAAGCGTGCTCTACATGGACCATGTAGGTGCCTATTTAAATTGTTAATTCATAGTACGGTTTGCTTTATACTAATCACTTTTTATGTATTTGTGCAAACAAGGGTGCTCAATGTGACTTCTATGGGAACTGTACAAAATGTTCATGAATGCATCGAATCATTCATTTCCACCACAAGAAAGGAGGTGCCGATAAGTTCAAGGTGTTGCAACATATAAGGGCGAAATCATACAAGCTACGTGCAAATTTGGTTGATTTTGGTGGAACTGCACAAAAAGAACAACTGGTTTATTTAGCACGAGGTGCCATGTCAATGTCCGAACTAATGGCAAACTCTGCCCATTCCACAATCATAGGCATTTGATATTTTGGAATGGGACAACCTTGTCAAATTTTGCTCATTGATGTTAGCAAGAAGACATGTGTTTGATATTTTCGAAGGGGACGCCCTTTGCTGTTAATAACGCTGATTGATTTTTCTTTATTCTTTAGTTGTGAAGTAAATATTGACTCTGACATGTGAATTGCTGAGATGCATAATCATCGATTGTTTTGAATATTCTCTATGAATTGCCAGGCCTGTGTGTTTGATTGCAATGTACAGGAACGCTAAAAAGCTGCTCAAACTCTTTGTACTCCTTCTGTTCCTTTTTACTTCGCACATTGTGAAAGTGCATACTTTTTTCTATAAGATTGGTCAAAGTAGAGATACTTTGACTGCAAACAAAACTTGTATGCAGACTAGAAAGGACCGGAGGGAGTACATGTGAAACTGCTGCAAACGAGGTGATCACCCTAGGAATAATGCTAGTACGTATTGTTTTACATGTTCATCCAATGCCAGTGATACAAGAATTCGAACTAATCAAAATAAATTCATTCATAAACGGTCATATTTCATTACATTTCATACATTCTTCAACTAAAAAGGGGTGCGCTGGAGGTATAATTAATTAACTGAAGCTACCCACCTGTGTCCAGCTGAGTCGAACAGAAGCTTCTTCTCCAGCAGACTGAGGTTCAGTGACTTAACTGTAGGTGCAGTTGCGTAACTGACATGTGGCCCAGATGCCTGTTGGGCCCACGTGTCAGTCAGCCAACTACACCAGCAGTTAAGTAGAAGCAGCGTCCTTCTCCAACATAGCTCTCCGACTCCACATCATCGCCAAGAAGCTAATCGGCCATCAATGGTCAACCCGCCTAGCTTGGCTTCAACCAGAGGGTATCAATGGTGGCCTTACTTGGACCCGAGCGGCGGCAACCTATCCTGTTCTACTCTTCCTCATTTTCTGTGTGGCGCGGCCTCGTTGGCAGTGGGGCGGGGCCTCGACAGAGCCAGCGATGTCCTCTGTCTCGTTGCCTACGGGGTGGCACCTCGGCGGAGCATGGGAAATCCTCCCCCTCGTTGTCGGTAGGGTGGGGCCTCGGCTGAGCCGGCGATGTCCTCTGCCTCGTTCTTGGCAGGGCGGGGCCTCGACGGAGTAGGGCCTCCGCCTCGGTGCCGGCGGGGCGGGGCCTTGGTGGAGCCGGTGATGTCCTCTATCTTGTTGCCGGTGGGGCGGCGCCTCGGTGGAACGGGGGAAATACTCCCCTCGTTGCCGGCAGGGTGGGGCCTCAGCTAAGTCGGCGAGGTCCTATGGCTCGTTGTTGGCGGGGCGGGGCCTCGGCGGAGCCAGCGGTGTCCTCAGCCTTGTTGTTGGCGCCGCAGGGCCTCGGCGGAGTAGGGCCTCGACGACACCAGCGGAGCGGGGACTCGTCAGAGCCGGCATTGTCCTATGCCTCATCCTCAGTCTTGCCAAACAGTGCCTCGCCCACTTCATCACCCTCTTTGTAGGTGGACGCAGTCTCCTGCCACCCGCATGTAGTACCGCCAGCGCTCGAGGCGGCCCTCACGGGCAGGGTGGTACGAGTCGAGCAGCGCCTCCTGCTCCGCCCGATCCACGGCGATCTGCTCCTCCGCCTGCAGGTGCTCCTGGAGGAGGTGGTGGTTGTAGGCGGCATCGGCTTGTGCCTCCCAAAATGCTCCTCATGCTTATGCCTCGCCGTATCCATGTATTGGGCACGGGCCTCGCTGATGGTCATGGTGCAATGCACTAGCGAGGATGGCGCGGAGGAGGGGGTTGGCACCGGATCATCGACTACCATGTTCTCCATTGGGACGTCGTCGTCCTCCGACTGCCTGCCGGCCAACCAGTCGGTAGCAATGGCTGCCATCTCCTTGTGGTATGTCGTCCGTCCGTCCCATAGCACGCTAGAGCACTAGGAAGCCATGGTGGGCAGTAGTGGTGTGGGCAGGAGAAAGGGAATGGAGGCGGATGACTACGGCTCTGGCCGGGGCAGCAGTTTATATAGTAATGGTGGGCGGCGGAGGAACAGGCGTGTGGCGCCGGAGTAGCCGCCTCGACAACCGCGTACCATTAATGTGGGCGGCAGACAGACGGACGGATGGCACTTGTATTGTTTGAAGGCGGAGCAATCACCTGCACCGGGAAGCGGGGCGGGCAGCGCTGACCGTTTTGGTGGAAAGCACGCGCGGGCGAGGGAGGCGGTCTGGGTGGGCTAGGGCAGTCAGACTCGTGCTTGGCAGCGGGTCGGTCCAGCAGCCGGACATGTTGGCTCGCTAGCGAGCTCACTGAGTTGAGTGATGACAATCAGATGATGGACGTAGCTTCCGACCAGGAGCCTGCGCTAGTGTCCAAGCCGGTTCATGCCGTGTTCACCATAGAGCAGGTGCGGTCGCACTTTGATGCCCTAATGGCGGAAGAGATACCAGCACAGGAGGACCTGTGCTGCAACCTCCATCTCCTCAACGAGCACCGGTGAACAAGCGAACGACAATGTCGTCGCGGACATGTGGCCCTATGATCCTGGCTTCCCGAATGAGCAGCGGGTGCTGTATTAGAACATCTGTAGGTTCCGCAAGGCCCTCTTTGTCGTCCTTCGAGTTGTTGCGCTCGCCGTGGCGCTGCCGTCTCACGTTGTCAACATGATCAACGGAAATGAGAAATGAGGAGATGACTTTACTGGGAGAGGATGACAGTGGGGACCCACCAGGGTCATAGCCGCACGTACGCAAGTGCCTCCTTATTATATACTCACTCTGTCCCAAAATAAGTGACTCAACTTTGTACTAACTTTATACTAAAACTAGTACAAAGTTGAGTCACTTATTTTGGGACGGAGGGAGTACAACTGTAATTTTTTTGCTTCCTCCTGGTTTCATGACATCACGGTCCCCCACCATTGTCAACCTATGTAGTCAATACACGAGAGAATTGCACAAGGAGCGGCCAACAGCTGGGACCAAGCAGCTCGAGCAGTATTTGTGTTTTTGAGGTGTGAGCACTGCAGAGTTTTTCTTGAGCGATGAACTTTGTACTAACTTTATACTAAAACTAGTACAAAGTTGAGTCACTTATTTTGGGACGGAGGGAGTACAACTGTAAAAAAAATTCTTCCTCCTGATTTCCTGACATCACGGTCCCCCACCATTGTCAACCTATGTAGTCAATACACGAGAGAATTGCACAAGGAGCGGCCGACAGCTGGGACCAAGCAGCTCGAGCAGTATTTGTGTTTTTGAGGTGTGAGCACTGCAGAGTTTTTCTTGAGCGATGTTTTCGTTGTTGTTCAGAGGAGAGCAGGGTATTAACTGGGCGGGTTGTTGCCCGTCTAGCCCTGGCCAGATATCCAGCCCAGATATTATTTTTTTTCAAGCTGAAAGTGGCTAGCCCAACTATACTTTTTTTTGAGGAATACCCAGGCAAGGTCAACTTGTTATTCTCCGCCCCGCTAGGCTGCAAATCTTTCCTAGGAGGGATGCATTAGGCTTAAGAAAAACTGGGCTTTAAGAAATAATAAATGGGATGTAATTATAAAAACTGGGCAGTAACTATAAAAAAATGCACCAAACACGTATTACTTTATAAAATATTATTTTTGGATTTTGAAAATTTTAATTTCATTAATTGTTGCACGCGCAATGTTTCGTTAGATTTTTACGTAATACAAATTTATATTGAAATTTTATTTAACCTGACTAGAAATTTTGGGGTAAAAATATTTCAGATCCCATCAAAATGTGGGAAATTTTATTGAATTTTATTTTGAACGGTTGGTTGAAATTATTAATCGTTGTCCTAGCTAGAAAATGGGTTGTACTTTTAACAAACTATAAATGGGTTGTAGTAAATTCCATTAGAATTCAAAAATGGGATGCACATTCTTACAACTCTCAAATGGGATATAAGTTCTCTGCCACACACTTGTGGGCTTACTAAGTTGACGCATCCCCTCAAAAAAATTAAGTTGATGCGTATGCAAGGTTTTGTCAACTTATAGGCAACACACGGTTCTAGCAGCAGTGGCCGTTGGATGTCCATCCAACGGATGTCGTGCTTATTCTTCAATCTCGGATATTCTAGCTTCACCTGCCCAAAAAATGATTCCTCCCCCTCACATCTGGGGCGCACCATTTCGGAAGCTGACCTGTGGGCCTACTAAGTTGACGCGTACCAAGGGCTTTGTCAACTTAGTCAATATAAACGATTCAGCTGCAGTGATCGTATGATGTCCATCCAACGGCTGTCGTGCTTCTTCAACCTCTGGTCTTCTTGCTCCATCTGCCCAAAGCAGCACCGGTCGTGCCGCCTGCTCCTACCTCCCGTGGCCGGTTATGCTGCCACGGAAGCCTCACCACCCCCTACTATTCCCATCGCTGGCCAGGCCATCCCTCCACTCACCCACACCCCTTGTTATTCTGCAGCGATGGTAGCCTCATACGCAGCCGAACCAGTGAACCCTCGTACTCCTCTCCGCGTGGGCATCCACTGCCGCATCTTCTCCGGCTCCGCGTTGTCCCCTTCCTAGGCCTCGCCGTCGTCCACCGCCTTGGTGCTCTCGGCGCAGCGTGGTCAATGTGGTCAAAGACCGACATCCATCGGAAGAGTACTGTACGTGGAGAGGCTGATAGCTGGGTCCACGACCGCAGCAAGGAAGTGCCTCCTTATTATGCAGAAAATAATGATTCCTCCACCTGGCAACAGGGACCCACCGAACGGGCCACCATATTTCGCGAAAAAACTTTTCTCCCTGACTGCTGGGACCTACCAGCTCCATCTTCACACGCAAGGAAGTGTGTCCATATTACGGGCAAAAAAATGATTCGCCCCCTTACTGTTGGGACCCACCAGCTGCATCTTCGCACGCAAGGAAGTGCATGACTGTCGGGACCCACCTGGTTGAAGCATACGTAGCATTGTCATTCTGGTCGCGAACGTGTACGTACATACTGGTCGATGTAGAGGCGCGCACGTGTCACAGTAGAGGCGCACACGTAGCATGTACACGTACGTACAGCAGCCAGGGTGCAAGAAAGTAAATACGGCCACGTACGTACATACAGGCAGGGTCTCGAACGCCTACTCGCGCATACGGATGACCAAGGCTCGTGTACATGGCTGGGTCAGAACGGAGAAACTATGTCGTCGTCGTGTTCATGGGAAGCCAAACGGCTGGGTCGGAACGAAATGCATCGCCGTGTTCATCGGGAGGGCCTGGACGGAATAGCCGATGGAAACAAGGCCTGCCCTACCGCAGAACGGAGGAAATGGCCTTGTGTTCGACCGGCCACGGTCGAAACAGGATCCTGTTCATCGGAAGGGGTCTGGCGTACCACAAAACAGAGAAAACAGACTTCTGTTGGACCTCCCACTATCGAAACGGGGTCTTGTTGATCAGGAGGGGTGTGGTGGACCGCAAAACAGAGGAAATGGGCTTGTGTTGGAGCGCTACGACCGAAACAGGGGTCCTGTTCATCAGGAGGGGTGTGGCGTACCGCAAAACGGGACTCCACGGGATACTGTTCATCTTCACCGTCGACCTCCTCCAGCCTCCATGGGCTACTATTATTCCACCATCGACCTCCTCTAGCCTCCACCTGCAACTGTTCATCCACGGGCTCCTGTTCATCTAGCCTCCACCGCGCGCTCCTCCACCAGCTACTATTCAACCAGCCCTCTCCATGGGGTCCTGTTCAACCATCCCTCCACGGGATACTGTTCATCCAGCCCTCCACCGGCTACTGTTCAACCAGCCCTCCACCGGCTATTGTTTAACCTTCCCTCCACGAGGTCCTGTTCATCCAACCCTCCACGGGGTCCTGTTCATCCACGCCCAACCGGCTCGATCGATCGGGGTCATGTTCATCCAGCGGCAACACCACGGGGTCCTGTTCATCCGACCCCACCGAGAACTGTTCATCCAACCCCACTCCCCCAGCAACGCTCACTGTTCATCCAAAGGCAGCATCAATCAGCTTCAGTTAGCAGCAGTAGCGAAGGAATCGCTCAATCACTCAAGTTCAGTAATGTGTAGCATGCAGTGCAATTGCTCGGGTTCAGTTAGGCGACGCCTCGCTCGGGTTCAGTTAGAGCCCAACGCCTCGCACCCACGCGCGTACATGTACGAGAGAAACACGCATCGCTCGGCCCCCGACCACTGTAGGACCTTGAGAAGAGGTGTCTAGAGGGGGGGTGATTAGACACTAAGTACCAAAGTTGCAGTTTTTAACTTCTTTAAGTTGAAGTGGAGTTTAGGCACAAGTTTAACATTCACAACATATAGCAAGCAAGCATGCAAAGAGTATATGAGCAGCGGAATGTAAAGCATGCAACTTGCAAGAATGTAAAGGGAAGGGTTTTGGAGGATTCAAATGCAATTGGAGACACGGATGTTTTTGGCGTGGTTCCGGTAGGTGGTGCTATCGTACATCCACATTGATGGAGACTTCAACCCATGAAGGGTATCGGCTGCGCGAGTCCATGGAGGGCTCCACCCATGAAGGGTCCACGAAGAAGCAACCTTGTCTATCCCACCATGGCCGTCTCCCACGAAGGACTTGCCTCACTAGCGGTAGATCTTCACAAAGTAGGCGATCTCCTTGCCCTTACAAACTCCTTGGTTCAACTCCACAATCTTGTCGGAGGCTCCCAAGTGACACCTAGCCAATCTAGGAGACACCACTCTCCAAGAAGTAACAAATGGTGCGTTGATGATGAACTCCTTGCTCTTGTGCTTCAAATGATAGTCTCCCCAACACTCAACTCTCTCTCATAGGATTTGGATCTGGTGGAAAGAAGATTTGAGTGGAAAGCAACTTGGGGAAGGCTAGAGATCAAGATTCATATGGTAGGAATGGAATATCTTGACCTCAACACATGAGTAGGTAGTTCTCTCTCAGAAATAGGATGCTGGAAGTGTAGGTTCGTTCTGATGGCTCTCTCTACGAATGAAGAGGAGGTGGAGGGGTATATATAGCCTCCACACAAAATCTAGCCGTTACACACAATTTACCAATCTCGTTGGACCTAATCAAGAAACTCGGTCGGACCGATTTAGTAAACCTAGTGACCATTAGGATTTCCGGTGGGACCGACATGCAACTCGGTAGGACCGATATGGTTAGGGTTAGGGCATAACGTAATCTTGGTGAGACCGATTACACAAACTCGGTGAGACCGATTTTGGTAATTAGCTAACCAGAGAGTTGGTCAGGAAAACTCGGTGGGACCGATTACTCAAACTCGGTGGGACCGAT
This sequence comes from Triticum aestivum, assembly GCF_018294505.1. Taxonomy (NCBI): domain Eukaryota; kingdom Viridiplantae; phylum Streptophyta; class Magnoliopsida; order Poales; family Poaceae; genus Triticum; species Triticum aestivum. The sequence continues at coordinate 365,117,301 of NC_057807.1, forward strand.
TTTGGTAATAAGTTGATCAGAGAGTTTGCATTGTAATCTCGGTAGTACCGATTGCTCAAACTCGGTGAGACCAATTTTGGTAATGGACATACACAGAGAGATTACAATCCCATCTCGGTGAGACCGAGATCCCTATCGGTGAGACCGATTTTCCTAGGGTTTGTGGCAGTGGCTAAGACATCTAAACTCGGTGGCGCCAGATAGAAAGAATCGGTGGGGCCGAGTTTGACTTTAGGTTTAGGACATATGTGTGGAAGTGGGAAAGTAGTTGAGGGTTTTGGAGCATATCACTAAGCACTATGGAGCAAGAAACTCATTAAGCAACACCTCATCCCTTCTTGATAGTATTGTCTTTTCCTATAGACTCAATGTGATCTTGGATCACTAAAATGTAAAATGAAGAGTCTTGAGCTTGAAGCTTGTGCCAATCCTTTGTCCTTAGCATCTTGAAGGAGTTCCCACATCCTTTAGTCCATGCCACTCCATTTTTGAACTTATCTGAAATATACTAGATAAAAGTGTTAGTCCAACAAGAGATATGTTGACATTAATTACCAAAACCACCTAGGGAGCACTTGTGCTTTCAATCTCCCCCTTTTTTGGTAATTGATGACAACATACATCAAAGCTTTAGATAAAGATATAAAGAATAGCAAGTAAAGCTTTGGAAAGACATGTAACAAGCATAGGCTCCCTCTACATATATGCAATCATGTGAATATGGAATATAGAAGCATGTGAGAGCATAACCATGACAGAGTAGGCAAAGTGTTACATGTATCTTGGCCATATGTATCAGAGCAAAGAATATTTAAAGAAAATACCTTCATGCCCATGAGTCCTTCTTGCAAACAGTATGCACATCAGCAAGAATTCCTCATACACATGATTTTAATGCATATACTTACCTTGTAGTCTTGGGTTGGCTTAGGGTGGAATGAACCTGCATAAACAAGGTTAGATAACACAGATACATCTACTAGCCAGAGCAAATAGAAGAAACCACAAGAATACCAAGACTGGGATGACATGTAGAGAGTGAGTACTAAGTACCACATTGGATTAGACATGTCCCCAAGAGTAAAGATATGCAATGAATTTGATGATTTCTTTCCCTTAGATGCCTTGATCCCCCTGAATCTAGGATGGGATACTGGGAGAAGATAGGGAACCAAAAATCAGAGCTGAAAGATATAAATGAACAGAGCTAATGCAAACTAATGCAAATAAGCACATATGAACATGTCTTCTCCCCTCAATAAGACATGTGGCATCTCTCCTCTTGAACACCAAGCATCTGGGATCCTTGAGAAATACTTTATACTTGAGTATTCTCTCCCCCTGGAGATCTCTTTATCCCCCTAAGGAGGTGATACTATCCCTCTCTGATGTGATCTCTCTAAGTGATAAGCTTCGATGTGATCTCTCTCTCCCCCTTTGACATCAATTTCCAAGAAGGGTCTTCTGGAATTTGTTGTGAATGGGTTTGGTCCTTGAGTATCAACACAAAGCACTGGATAAAATTGTGATGCTTGTATAGGACAAGATTCATTGAGTGGAGCTGGATCAGAAGAAACACAGAATAAGTGGCAAACTGTTTTTCCTGTTGTGAAATTGGTGGCACCGAGTGGTATGCTTCGGTTGTACCGAAAGGATTCGGTTGGACCGAAAACAACAAATTGGTGAAACCGAGTTCATCGCAGAGAAAACACTTGTCACCTCAGCTCACTAGACTAGTAGGATCTCACAAAGATTTGCAAGGGATTTACTGAATGATATGCAATGAATTGGATGCAGAAAATGCAGAACAAATAGAAAAGAAAGAAATCTAGATGAAGTGGAAACAAATATGCATGAGACGAATGCAAAAACACAGAAGAGGACACAAGAGAACTTCATCTAGAGATGGCCGGCGACAAAGTCACCTATGTTAGAGTATATTGACTTAGGAGTCAAGTGAGATCACTTGATCATAGGTCATACTCATCATTTAAGCTCAAAATGGGGTTGCCATTTTTCATTTAAGCATCTTGATGTATTCACATCTTGTCGAGTTACTTTAGCTCATGACTTGGAGTAAAGCTTCTCTAAGATGGAATAACATACCTTGATTGGTGGTGTTGACCATGTAGTTGAACTTATGTGGGTTGCTCAAGGTTGATGTAGCTCATCAAGAGTTGGGAGTACCACTTGGAATTTGAGTCCATCTACCTACATGGGTTAGTTCTTGCAAGGAAGAGCACTTGTGTATCCAAAAATGACAATCATGAAGCTCAACATAGAATTTGTCAAAGGATATGTTTGAATGATTTCGTGCTTCCTTGTCTTCAACCACCTTTGTGTAGAGACTTGGTGATGTAGAGATTGCTCAAGATATGAGTAGGTTACAACCTCATGGGATTAGATTCAACCAAGTACCTACATGGGTTAGATAACATGCAAGATACAAATATATCAAAGACATTAGATTAAAAAATCAAGGATTAGTCATAAGCTCATGTCTTGCATGTATTCAATGGAGTTTCTACTCCAAGTTTGAAGCATCAATGATGTTCAATTATCCTCTCAACCTGCAAAACACTTTCTCATCAAGAGGTTTAGTGAATATATCCGCTAATTGCTTTTCGGTGTGAACATGCTTAAGATCAATGTCACCCTTAGCAACATGATCTCGAATGAAATGATGACGAACTTCAATATGCTTAGTTTGAGAATGTTGTACGGGATTATGACCAATTTTGATAGCACTTTCATTGTCACAAAGCAATGGAACATGTTTCACATATATCCCATAATCTTTAAGAGTTTGGGTCATCCAAAGTAACTGAGCACAACATGAACCAGCGGCAATGTATTCCGCTTCGGCGGTGGATAAGGATACCGAGTTTTGTTTCTTGGAAGACCAAGACACAAGAGATCTATCAAGAAATTGACAAGTACCCGAAGTGGACTTTCTATCAACCTTGTCTCCGGCATAGTCCGAGTCGGAGTAGCCAACAAGATCGAACAAGGCCCTCTTAGGATACCAAATGCCAAAATTTGGTGTATGAATTAAGTATCTCACTATCCTTTTCACGGCCTTAAGATGACATTCTTTAGGAGTAGCTTGATATCGAGCACACGTGCACACACTTAGCATGATATCGGGACGTGAAGCACATAGATATAATAATGAACCAATCATAGAGCGATAAACCTTTTGATCAACCGGTTCACCATCTTTGGTCAAGTCAAGATGTCCACTAGTAGGCATGGGTGTAGACATACCTTTGCATTCTTGCATATTGAACTTCTTGCGTCCTTAGTGTACTTCGTTTGAGATACAAAAGTACCTTCCTTAGTTTGCTTGATTTACAAACCAAGAAAGAATTTTAGTTCACTCATCATTGACATCTCAAACTTCTCCGACATTAGCTTCCCAAACTTTTCACTAAAATGAGGGTTAGTTGAACCAAATATAATATCATCAACATAGATTTGGCACACAAATAGTTCTCCATTAACCCTTTTAGTAAAAAGTGTGGAATCAATTTTCCCAATTTCAAAACCTTTTTCAATGAGAAACTTGGTCAAGCATTTATACCAAGCTCTAGGAGCTTGTTTAAGACCATAAAGAGCTTTCTGAAGTTTGTAAACATGATTCGGTTTCTTAGGATTGACAAAGTCGGGAGGTTGCTTAACGTAACTTCCTCCTCAATTTCCCCATTTAGAAAAGCACTTTTAATGTCCATTTGGTACAAGGTGATATCATGATGATTAGCATAGGCAAGTAAGATGCGAATGGACTCAAGTCTAGCAACGGGAGCATAAGTCTCACCATAGTCCATACCTTCGACTTGTGTGTAGCCTTGGGCGAGGAGATGTGCTTTGTTGCGAACTACTTGTCCATCTTCATCTTGCTTGCTGCGAAACACCCATTTGGTACCGATGATGTTGTGGTTGTTGTCGGGCTTCTCAACCAATGTCCAAACTTGGTTCCTCTCAAAGTTGTGTAGCTCTTCATGCATAGCATTTATCCAATCTGGATCTTCCAATGCTTCTTCGACCTTCATGGGTTCAATGCTAGAGATGAAAGAATAGTTTTCACAAAAGTTAGCTAAATGAGTTTTAGAGCGAGTGATTCTCCCGGTTTGAATATCATTGTAGATTTGCTCGACGGGATGGTCTTTAGCAATTCTTGCTCGAACTCGTGAAAGCTTTTGCTTGGTTCTTGGTTGAACTTCTCCTTCATCTTGTTCTTCTTCTTGGCCTTCTTCATTGTTGGCGTTGTCGTCTTCTTGTCGTGGTGGAGAAGGAGGTTGTTGACGTTCATCTTGATGCACTTCCTTGTTTTCTTCATCTTGGTGTGTCCCACTTGTGGATGCTTCTGTATCAACTCTTGGTTCACCTTGTCGTGAAGTAGAAGCTTCCACTTGGATGGACGAGGTACTCTCCTTCACTTCCGTTGGACGGACCTTCCCAATAGACAACTCTTGGATTGCTTCCTAAGTATCTTTGTCTCCTACATCAATTGGCAATTGCTCTACTTGTGAGTCGTTAGAATCATCAAACTTCACATCTACCGTCTCTTCAACCTTTTGGGTGAAATCATTGTAGACACTGTAAGTGTGAGAGTTTGAGCCATAACCTAGTAGCAAACCTTCATGAGACTTAGGAGCAAATTTAGAACGACGATGCTTATCAAGAATGTAGCACTTTGAGCCGAATACTCGAAAGTATCCAACTTGGGGTTTGTTACCGGAGAGGAGCTCGTATGCCGTCTTGCCGAGTAGCTTGTGAAGATACAAGCGATTTGTTGCATGACAAGCTGTCTCAACCGCTTCCGCCCAAAAGTGATTCGGTGTCTTGTACTCATCAAGCATCGTTCTCGCCATTTCGATGAGCATCTGATTCTTCCTCTCAACAACTCCATTTTGTTGAGGTGTGTACATAGCCGAGAACTTGTGTGAAATCCCGTCTTCATCAAGAAAGGTGTCCACATTTGCGTTCTTGAACTCTGTTCCATTGTCGCTGCGAACCTTCTTGATTCACTTCAAATTGATTTTTGGCCTTCCTAGCGAAGTTTTCAAAGATCTTTTGGACCTGTGATTTATCATCAAGAAAGAACACCCACGTAGATCTTGAAAAATCATCAACTATAACTAGACCAAAAGAATTTCCACCGAGACTCTTGTAAGAGTTGGGACCAAAGAGATCCATGTGAAGTAGCTCGAGTGGCCTCCTTGTGGTCATGATGTTCTTCACGGGATACCTTCCTCCAACCTGTTTACCTCCTTGACAAGAACTGCAAAGTCTATCCTTATCAAATATGACATCGTTGACACCAAGGATATGATTCCCTTTAATAAGCTTGTTAAGGTTTCGCATACCAACATGACCTAGTCGTCTATGCCATAACCAACCTTTTGAGGATTTAGCAATGAAGCAAGTTTTAGGTTGAGCCTTTTTAGTGAAATCAACAATGTATAGATCACCTCTATGTATACCGGTAAAGACCATTTTATGTTTGTCTCGACGAAACACTTGGCAATCTACTTCAGTAAATAGGACATTGAAACCGAAATCAGCAAGTCTAGATACTGAAAGTAAGTTGTAACCAAGAGATTCAATGAGCATAACATTTTGTATGGAGCTATCATGTGATATGGCCAGCTTACCGAGGCCAACCACCTTACCCTTTGTGTTGTCACCGAAAGTAACATACTTTCGAGGACTATCATTTTCAGCAAGCTCACGAAATATGTCTTTATCTCCGGTCATGTGATCGGTACATACACTATCAAGAACCCATTCCTTTCCTCCTGACATATATCCCCGAAGATTTGCCATAAGACCAAAGTGTCTCATTGCATCATCAAGATCGAAGTCACTATCATCATCCTCATCATAGTATCCATGTTCAACATTGTCATGTGGTGGATCAAATCCTAGAGAGGGTGATTCGTTAGAGTGAGTTTGACAATAATCTCCTCTATGAATTCTAGTAGCTTCGGAAATGATATCGCTAATAATTCCAACATTTCCTTTGGCACGCATAAGATTTGTAAGTTCAAATAGACGATCACCAAACGTAGGATCACTAGTATTCATCTTACTCAAGGCAATAGACTTATGGAGAATTTCATCTAGATTTTTCAAAGAATAATTTGGAAAGCGTTCCTCAAGAAATTTCCATATAGTGTAGGCACACTCAAGAGTAGGCAAGTTTAAAATTAAGTTTCTAGGCAAGCCTCTAGTGATAATATTAACAGTTCTAAGATTCCTAATCATGTCAATTGACTCATCAAGAGTAGGATGCATAGGATCAACATGAGGTACACAAGGGCTAGCAATGTACTTGTTCAAATGATATTGATTGAAAATTACAAGCATCTCATTTTTTCACTCATGAAAATACTCTCCATCAAGAATAGGCACTCTATGTCTAAGACTCCCCAAAGTAGACTCATACATCTTCCTCCACTTGTGATTAAACCAAGGCAATGGAGACCAATGCTCTGATACCACTTGTAGGACCTTGAGAAGAGGTGTCTAGAGGGGGGTGATTAGACACTAAGTACCAAAGTTGCAGTTTTTAACTTTTTTAAGTTTAAGTGGAGTTTAGGCACAAGTTTAACATTCACAACATATAGCAAGCAAGCATGCAAAGAGTATATGATCAGCGGAATGTAAAGCATGCAACTTGCAAGAATGTAAAGGGAAGGGTTTTGGAGGATTCAAACGCAATTGGAGACACGGGTGTTTTTGGCGTGGTTCCGATAGGTGGTGCTATCGTACATCCACGTTGATGGAGACTTCAACCCATGAAGGGTAACGGCTGTGCGAGTCCACGGAGGGCTCCACCCACGAAGGGTTCACGAAGAAGCAACCTTGTCTATCCCACCATGGCCGTCGCCCGCGAAGGACTTGCCTCACTAGCGGTAGATCTTCACGAAGTAGGCGATCTCCTTGCCCTTACAAACTCCTTGGTTCAACTCCACAATCTTGTCGGAGGCTCCCAAGTGACACCTAGCCAATCTAGGAGACACCACTCTCCAAGAAGTAACAAATGGTGCGTTGATGATGAACTCCTTGCTCTTGTGCTTCAAATGATAGTCTCCCCAACACTCAACTCTCTCTCATAGGATTTGGATCTGGTGGAAAGAAGATTTGAGTGGAAAGCAACTTGGGGAAGGCTAGAGATCAAGATTCATATAGTAGGAATGGAATATCTTGACCTCAACACATGAGTAGGTAGTTCTCTCTCAGAAATAGGATGCTGGAAGTGTAGGTTCGTTCTGACGGCTCTCTCTACGAATGAAGAGGAGGTGGAGGGGTATATATAGCCTCCACACAAAATCTAACCGTTACACACAATTTACCAATCTCGGTGGGACCGAATCAAGAAACTCGGTCGGACCGATTTAGTAAACCTAGTGACCATTAGGATTTTCGGTGGGACCGACATGCAACTCGGTAGGACCGATATGGTTAGGGTAAGGGCATAATGTAATCTTGGTGAGACCGATTACACAAACTTGGTGAGACCGATTTTGGTAATTAGCTAACCAGAGAGTTGGTCAGGCAAACTCGGTGGGACCGATTTTGGTAATAAGTTGACTAGAGAGTTTGCATTGTAATCTCAGTAGTACCGATTGCTCAAACTCGGTGAGACCGATTTTGGTAATGGACATACACAGAGAGATTACAATCCCATATCGGTGAGACCGATTTGCTAAGACATCTAAACTCGGTGGGGCCGAGTTTGACTTTAGGTTTAGGACATATGTGTGGAAGTGGGAAAGTAGTTGAGGGATTTGGAGCATATCACTAAGCACTATGGAGCAAGAAACTCATTAAGCAACACCTCATCCCTTCTTGATAGTATTGGCTTTTCCTATTGTAACGCCCCGGATTCGATGCGCTTGGTATCCGCCAGTTATTCGTCATTGTTGCCATGTCATTTGTTTGCATGTTGCATTTTGCCATGTCATCATATGCATTGCATTGCATACGTGTTCGTCTCATGCATCCGAGCATTTTCCCCGTTGTCCGTTTTGCAATCCGGCACTCCTATGTCACCCGACGCCCCTATTTTGCCTCTTTTCATGTGCAGGTGTTAAACTTTCTCGGAATGGCCCGAGGTTTGCCAGGCGGCCTTCGTACACCACCGGTAGACCGCCTGTCAAGTTTCATGCCATTTGGAGTCCGTTTGATACTCCAACGGTTAACCGGGTAACCGTAAAAAACCCCTTCTCTTTGCAGCCCAACACCTCTTCCCACAGCCTACCTAGCCCAGCTAACTCCCCTCCATGCTCTCGGTCGTTCGATCACGATCATGTGGGCGAAAACCGCACCTCATTTGGAGCCTCCTAGCTCCCTCTACCTATATATAGACCTCCCCCTCCGAAATTTCGCAGTGAAACCCTAGCCCCCTTCTTCCTCCACGTGCCGGACACGTCCGCCCGGTGCCAGACACGTCCGCTGCTGTCCCTCGATGAATCCGCCGCCGCCACATCGCCCCCCGCGCCCTCTCTCTCTCCTCCCCGCCGCCGGGGCCCGTGAGGCCCAGATCGGACCCGCCCCGGGCCGCGCCGGGCCCGAGGGAGCCCGCCCCTCGCCGCCAGCACCTGTAGCCGTGCCGCCGCCTCGCATCTGCCGCCAGCACCAGAGGCACGCCACGCGCCCGAGCCTTGGGCTCTGCCCCGCGCCCTCCGCCACCGTACGCCGGGGCGAGTGGCGCCCCGAGTCGCCGCCGGTGTCGCCCCTCGCCCCGCCTGGCCTCGTCCCCGGGCCGGAGCTCCACGCCGGAGCCCCGTGCCGCCGCCCGTCCGCCGGCGCCTTGCCGCCTCGCCGACGCCTCCCTCCTCCTTCTCGTCGCCGGCCTCCGTCGTCGTCGACTCCGGCCGCCGCGCCGCTCGCCGGACACGTCGCCGGTCGGATCCGGTGGATCGGGACGACATCCAGCGGTCCCTGCAACCAAACTCCTCCCCCATGCCCGGATCTCCTCGTCCCGCACGTCCTCGTCCCGTTGACTTTTTCCAGAGGTTGATTTTCACGGTCCCTGATTTTTTTCAGCATTCTGGTGCCCACTTTGACATGCCATAACTTCGTGTGTGCTGGTCCGTTTTGTGAGTGCTATATATCAAAATGTTCATCATGAGATGCTCCACATTTTGTTCCATTGTGACATGCTTGTTTGAGTTCATCTTGATGCCCTAATCATCATTGCAATAGTGCTATATGATGTTAATCTGCTGAAATAGTTATAACTTGATGATTTGTCATTTTTGTTGCATTTTGTGTGTGCATCCTATGAGCTTGATGTCTACAAGAGTTTTGAACTATGCCATGCCATCTTTACAGGGGTGCAATCCATGTATTTTTGTGAATCTTGTAGTGAGTGCATCGAGCTTCTTAAGTAGGGTACTTGTTGTTGCTGTTTTGCTAGGCTGATTCTGTTATATTCTGATGCTATGTAAACCTGCTGCTACAAGTAATTCTATGCATAATCTGGAGATGTTCACTAAGGATGTTTTGTTACACATGTCATTCTATATCAATCCATGCCCCTTGTTATATTTATAGCCTGCTGTACCTTGTTGTAATCTTGCTCCAAACTTGCTAAATAATGTTGCAGTCAGCCTGTTAACATTAAGTTCAGTTTTGCCATGTGATTTGCTGGTGATCCATGCACCCTATGAACTTGTTCTTGCCATGCCTAGCTTCATAAACATGTCTTATTATTGTTGGTTACCTTGTCATGCCATGTATTGCTCTGTGGTGAGTGGAACAAGCTCACTAACATGCCTACTTATCGTTGTTCCTGCCATGTTTGAATCTGTCATATCTTTTGCTATGTTTACATGGGTGCCATCATATCTTCTGATCCTTTTTGGCTCATGGTCAGTAAGGGACTTTTTGTTATATGCAATTAGTAGGTTCATGCCATGCCTTTGTTTGCCATTTTAAGTTCCTGTAACATGTTGGTTGATAGCTCTAAACATTGCAACCTGATGTTATTTCTGCAAAGTCTGAAACTGTTATTATTTGCAATCTTGCCATGTGGTTTGGAGCATGTTCTAGTGATTTATGGAGATAGCTCAGTGTTCATGTTTTGTTATGCCTTACCTGTAAATCATGTCCATGCCTTTTTTTTCTTATGTTGAGATGCTGTAGCATGTTGTTTTGATGCTTGCAATATGCCTAGTTGCTGTTTTGGACAGTTTGTCCTTTAAACTTGTTTCATGTGTGTGTGTTGAACCGTTGCTCCGTTTTGAGTGTGCTCTATATGAAACTTCCTTGATTTTGCATGTAGTTTCATATTATCATGTTGAATCCTTGTTTTGAGGTGTTTGCTTGATGTTTGTATGCATTTTGCATCAATGCCATGTTTATCTTGTTTTGCTCATATCTTTTAGGCCGTAGCTCCGAATTAAATGAACTTTATATGTAACTTGACTAGAATCTCGTGTAGATCATCTTGTTGCATCTTAACTTGATGTTTATCAACTTGAACATAAGGTTTATTCAGATCTGGACCAATTTCGAAATTTGCATATGATGACTTATCGGATTTATTATATGTTGTTTCCGGCCTCATTTAAACTTGCCTTAATGTGTTGCTCTTGTTTGCATCATCTCTTACCATGAGTAGCTTCATGTAGCCTTTGTCATGCATCATGCTTGGTTGTGCATCATGCCTTGTTCATGTTTGGTGTGTTTACTATGTTGTGTGCTTCTTCTCGATAGTTCCCGTTTCGTTGCGATCGTGAGGATTCGTTCGTCTACGCTTGGTTCGGCTTCATCCGTTTGTCTTCTTCATGGACTCGTTCTTCTTCCTAGCGGGATTTCAGGCAAGATGATCGCTACCCTGGATCTCACTACTATCATTGCTATGCTAGTTGCTTCGTTCTATCGCTTTGCTGCGCTACCTATCAATTGCTCTTCAAGCCTCTCAAATTGCCATGTCAGCCTCTAACCTTTTCATCCTTCCTAGCAAACCATTGCTTGGCTATGTTACCGCTTTGCTCAGCCCTCTTATAGAGTTGCTAGTTGCAGGTGAAGTTGAAGATTGCTCCATGGTGGACAGGATTATGGTTGGGATATCACAATATCTCTTATATTATTAATGCATCTATATACTGGTAAAGGGTGGAAGACTCGGCCTTATGCCTGGTGTTTTGTTCCACTCTTGCCTCCCTAGTTTCCGTCATACCGGTGTTATGTTTCTGGATTTTGCGTTCCTTACGTGGTCGGGTGATTTATGGGACCCCCTTGACAGTTCGCTTTGAATAAAACTCCTCCAGCAAGGCCCAACCTTGGTTTTACCATTTGCCTCACCACCACCTACTTTTCCCTTGGGAGTCGCTCTCTCGAGGGTCATCTTTATTTTAGCCCCCCCGAGCCAGTGCTTCTCTAAGTGCTGGTCCGAACCGAGTATACTACGGGGCCCCCTCGGGGAAACTCGAGGTCTGGTTTCACTCGTAGGATGTCTCATCCGGTGTTGCCCTGAGAACGAGATATGTGCAACTCCTATCGGGATTGTCGGCGCATCGGGCGGCTTTGCTGGTCTTGTTTTACCATTGTCAAAATGTCTTGTAAACCGGGATTCCGAGTCTGATCGGGTCTTCCTGGCAGAAGGTATATCCTTCGTTGATCACGAGAGCTTATCATGGGCTAAGTTGGGACACCCCTGCAGGGTATAAACTTTCGAAAGTCGTGCCCGCGGTTATGTGGCAGATGGGAATTTGTTAATGTCCGGTTGTAGATAACTTGACACCAGATACGAATTAAAACGCATCAACCATGTGTGTAGCCGTGATGGTCTCTTTTCGGCGGAGTCCGGGAAGTGAACACGGTTTTGGGTCAAGTTTTACTTAAGTAGGAGTTCAGGATCACCTCTTGATCATTGCTAGCTTCACGACCGTTCCTTTGCTTCTCTTCTCGCTCTTATTTGTGTGTGTTAGCCACCATATACTCTTAGCCGCTGCTGCAACCTCACCACTTTACCCCTTCCTTTCCCTTTAAGCTTTGCTAGTCTTGATACCCATGGTAATGGGATTGCTGAGTCCTCATGGCTCACAGATTACTACAACAACAGTTGCAGGTACAGGTTATACGATGATCATGACACGAGAGCGATGTTTGCTTGTTTTGGAGTTCTTCTTCTGCTTCTTCTTCGATCAGGGGATAGGTTCCAGGTCGGCAGCCTGGGCTAGCAGGGTGGATGTCATTTGAGTTTCTGTTTGTGTTTCATCCATAGTCGGATGATGCTCTAATGTATTGTGATGTTGTATTCGTGTGGCATTGTATGCCTTATGTATGTATCCATACCTATTATGTAATGTTGATGTAATGATATCCACCTTGCAGAAGTGTTTCAATATGCGGGTTTATCCTTGGTGGGACCTTCGAGTTCCTTTTGGATAGGGTCGCATATTGGGCGTGACACCTATAGACTCAATGTGATCTTGGATCACTAAAATGTAAAATGAAGAGTCTTGATCTTGAAGCTTGAGCCAATCCTTTGTCTTAGCATCTTGAAGGAGTTCCCACATCCTTTAGTCCATGCCACTCCATTGTTGAACTTATCTGAAATATACTAGATAAAAGTGTTAGTCCAACAAGAGATATGTTGACATTAATTACCAAAACCACCTAGGGAGCACTTGTGCTTTCAACCACCCACCGTAACCGGGAACCCCCCGATATTTTCCTCGCCCTTGCTTCTACCATGGTATTTTCCGTCATGAACGGCCCAAAGAATGTCATGCAGCTGTGTCTCCAGCCCGCCCAGGATGAAAAGTCCATTTTCTGTCATGATTTTTTGTCATAGAAGTAGGAGCCCGCCACATCTATGATGATACCGGGTTTTGTCACAATTATCGTCATAGAAGTGTCATAAGCATGACATGAAAAAAAAAATCGTTCGGCCCAAAATGTCACGGATGTGTCTTTTTTTGTAGTGTACTAGCTAGATAGGGGGAGGAGTGTGCGATTGTGAGACCGATGAAACGAGGGGCGAGAGTTTACACGTGTTTGGGACCATATGAGAGACATGAGGCATGGACACAAAAAGGAGGAGATGGAAGGTGCATGTGTATGTGGTAGGCAGACATCACTGGAGAGGTTTAACGATTGGTGTGTGTCGGAAAGGAGTTGTGGAGACCATGGGAGAACGACCTAAATAAAAAATGAATGTGCGTGATGGATAGAATGTTGAGGGAGGGGGAGGGCGAGAAGGGCGTGTGCATGCACGAGAGAAAGTTAGTGCTAGCTACAAAGGTTAGAGGATTGTGTGGGTGTAAGAGACTAACAAAGATCATAATTCAATATGAAAGTGGATTCGTATATTTGAATAGGAGATCACAGTGTTATAAACATATGCATGCATGAATATAGCGGTGATACGCATGGTGTGGTTTTGGATATGTTATACCATGATGTGATAATGTGTGGCGTTGGCAAGTCACAGCTAAATATCGAACAATCTAATCCATACTATACATCGAACAATCTCACATTTTATTTGAATTTGTGATAATGTGTGGCGCTTGCAGCTCACAACAAAATATCAAACAATCTAAACCATACTATATATCGAACAATTTCACATTTTATTTGAATTTGTGATAATGTGTGGCATTTGCACCTCACATCTAAATACTTGTAGGCATAGGGGTGGGGCACCATACATTATGTGATAAACTCATTATACATACGAGACATGGTTTAGATTATGAAGATCTAGCTAGAGCTTGAAATGTACTGTGATTTGAAATCAACATAAAGTGGATTCAAAAAATCGAGTTTGAGTTCATATAGTACACATAGTTCATATCTAACTTGACAGTAATCATGTGGTGTGTTGTGAAGATAATACACAAACGATGGTTTAACTTGACAATAATGATGATTGTAAGTCCTATTAAAATAGAGAAACAAATTCAAATGGTTTAACCTAACAACAATCATGATTGTAGATCTTATTCAAATAGAGAAACGAATTCAAATTTAGTTCATATTAGTATATACATTTGGAATGCACTAAAACGTTCATTTGAGTAGCATGTTGCATGCATTATACACGTAGCGAAATATTTTAATTGAACATAACATGAATTCAAAGTTTTGAATGGAATTTGTAGTGCGAATTGATTTGGTACAGTACACAGGACTAGACTCTCTTTTGTGGTGCAAATTGATTTCTTTTTGTTTTTTCATTGAGGGAAGTGTGAATTGATTTGGTACAGTGCACGTTAGGCTTGTCGGCAAATTTCAATCCGCGCCTTGTTACCCCGAAATATTTAAGATATATCTTTGTCTCGTTGTGCTCCGAAAACTCCCTCCATCTCAACCCGCGCCTTGCTATCCCAAAACTACAACGCGCGCGGAAACTCCCACCTCCTGCGAAATCCCGACACACGAAATGCCGTGATACCCCTGAACTGAAAGAACCACCTAGATCAAAACGGTGGGGGTACTTTCGTAACTTACCCCACATGTCCTACAAGTGCGTCCCTAAGCCATGGTCCCCACTCCCATACCATCCGCTGACCCATTCATACACCGAGGCTGCAAAAACCCGTGAAGCCCCACACCCTCCTCCGTCCGCCACCCAGCCGGAGCCTCTTCCCTGACAAGGTCATCCACAGCAATACCTCGACGTCCCTCATCCACTGCACTGGATGAGGATTCGTCATCAATCTCGTCGTCCCGCCGGTTCAGCCACCCCGTCATCCACCTCCAAGGAGTTGCCCCGATGTTACCCTCGTCTTTTGCTCCACCTCCATTCCCACACCGCCATCTTCACCTGCACCACCGGAAGAGAAGCATCACCACCATCTCCTCGGATGAAGCTGAGGCCTAATCGGTGCCACCAAAGAGGTTCTACACTAATCGTCGCATTTTCTTCTTCATCCGATCTCACGGTGCTGCCGGTGCTCGGTCCCGAGCCGACATGGCGCGGCTCCATCCACAGCAGCGTCGCCGGCCACTTCCTCCACTGCATCGCTCCCTCAGCGGTGACGTCCACATCAGTAGGAGTTGCTGCTGCTTTGGCTCTCGCTTGCGCTCCTGCTCTGCTCTTGCTCTCAGTCCCCTGCCTGCTATGCTCTTGCTCTTGCTCTTGCCCGCATTGCTGCTCTCACTCTTGCTCTTGCTTGTTTTGCTGGTCTTGCTCTTACTCTTGCTTGCGATGCTGCTCTTGCTCTTGCTCTTTCTTGCGTTGTTGCTCCGATTTAGCTACACTTCAATTGACTGAATCGACTTTTATGTTAGTCGATATTTAGGGGGGCTCGCCGGAGAGGTACCCCACTATCTATCTAAGGGTTCAGGGTGGGGGTGGTCGCCGGCGGTGGTGGGGTGGTGGCGTGGGAATCGCCGGAGAAAAAGCTCGGCGCAGGGGGGCAAGAGGGATGGCCGGGGCGATGGTGGACCAGCGGTGGGGACTGGTTTCGAGGTGGTTTGGCTGGTGGTGGCTGGCGGCTCAGGGGGTGGAGGTTGAAGATGAACTACATGCCTTTGATTTCGGATCCAACGGCTGGAAAATCGACTGACCAGAGATGAAAAATTCAGTCGACTCTGCCTGCTGCTCTACTCTTGCACGCGCTACTACTGCACAAGCAACAGATACTGCTCTCGCTCGAGCCCCAGCCCCTACAACTACTACCCGAGATGCTGCTACACGACCAGCTGCCCCGGCTCTCGCACGCGTTGCTGCTACTGCTACTGTTTTTCTGCTACTAGCGCATTCAGTTTGGACAATAAAATTCAGTTTCGACAGTTAAATTCAGTTTCGACAATTAAGTCCAGAGATCAGCGGCTAATGTATTTTACATCTAGCACTTTGTGGTTATGTATTTTACGTCATCTATTGGAGATGCTATTAGAATTCCACTCAGGTTAACGTTGTCTCTCCTGTCCTGCTTCAGCCTCGGCGTCGTACAACTCACCGAAGTTGCTCCAACGACAAAACCCTCCATCACAACGGAGAGGTCGCACTCTTTCGTGTCTGCTTACGTGATGCATCGCTTTATATTACATGCTACTTTATCATCCTGTTCATCGATTAGACTCTGAGTTAGCTCCAAACTAATGCTCAGACTTGAGTAATTAAATGGTTGTGGGGTACATATCGAGGCCGCAATCAATAGTATCCATCTACTATCTAGTTAATCTCTGCTGCCTACTATGAGTTTCATGTTGGGTGGAAAACATACAGTAAAGAAGCCATTATCTATATTTTTTTAACTAAAGCCATTATCTGCCTACTATCATTGGTTTTGGGTCTATCCCCAGGTTGCTACCATCACTCTGGATTTCTGCGTGCACTCCTTACATAATCTCACTATGTTTTATTCCTATGCATGCCAGTTATTGTACACAATGGAACTAAACATGTAGAGCAAAAGAGACGAGCCTTGCATGGCAATAAAATTTCATGCAGACGTTGCTCCATGGTGGGCGCAAATGCAGTCCCCCTCCATCCATTTCGGATTGTAATCAAGTGGAAGACAACTGTTCTGAGGAGGATGCAGAAGGAGAAGACCACTCTTATTTACCCCCTGAGGTCTTGGCTCTAACTTGGCATGCTGATGTTGGTAATATCATGCATATGGTGCCTTGCATTGCTTTTTTTATACATCAAATATGTCATTTACTTAGTTTAGACATGCTTTGTGTGAATGCCATCTACTTAGTTTCTTTATCGTATATGTGAATTATGCAACGCCATCTTGTTTAGTCAGGCATCATATATGTGAATTTTGTAATGACATCCTGCTTAGCCAGTAATCTTATATGTGAATTATATCATGCCATCCTTTTTTCACTACGTATTACATTTGCCAACAATGTTAATACATTCAACTACTCTTCGTGTGCATCGGCCATTTGACACGGTGATGGAAAATTCTGGAGTGAAAACATGGTCTTCAGAGCAGACTATGCTATCTGATGAAGCACATATCTCGCTGGTTACGGATAGCTCCTCGGAGGAGGATTCAGAGACAAATGACAAGTCCTATTCCCCCCCCCCAGAGGTGTATGCTCTAACTTGGCAGGGTTATGTTGCTCATATCATGTGTATGGTGTCTTGCATTGCTATGTCATTTGCTTAGTTTAGACATGCTTTGTGTGAATGCCACCTGTTTAGTGTCTAATTACCATATATGTGAATTATGCAATGCCATCTTGTTGCAAGACATTATATATGTGGATTATGCAATGCTATCTTGTTGCAAGGCATTATATATGTGAATTATGCAATGTCATTCTGTTTAGCCAATCATCATATATGTGAATTATATCATGTTATCCTTTTTGTATTATGTGTTCCATTTGTCGACAATGTTTATATATTCAACTACTCTTTCTATGCATCAGCCATTTGAAGCGGTGATGGAAGTATCTGGAGTGAAAACAAGGTATTCAGAGCAGACAATGCTACCTATTGAAGCAGACATCTTGCTAGTTATAGATAGCTCCTCAGAGGAGGATTCAGAGACAGATGACCAGTCCTATTTCCCCCTGAGGTCTATGCTCAAACTTGGCAGGGTTATATTACTCATGCCATGCATGTTGTCTTGCATTGCTTAGTTTTCACATCATATATGCGATTGCCATATGCTTACTTGCTTATTATATAGATCATATATTTGAATTATATCATGCCATCATGTTTACATAGACAACATGTATCTGAATTTTGGCATGTGAACCCATTTGATAAAGACATCATATAGGCGGCATGTATGTGAATTATGGCATGCCAACCTATTTAATAAATACATTATATAGTTATATCATGTCATCATGTTTACATAGTCATCATATTTGTCTTTCCATCCTTTTTAGTTAGCCATCATATATGTGAAATTGTGTCATGCTATCATGTTTAGTTAGCCATCATATATGTGAAATTGTGTCATGCTATCCTGTTTGGTTAGACAACATAAATGTGAATTATTTCATGCCCTCTTTTATTCCTCACTATCCATTGCACTTGTCTATCATACAATGTATGTACATTCAATTACATTTCTTGTTTATCAACCATTTGAATTGGAGAGGGTGATGGCAGTATCTAAGGGAGTAACAACACGGTCTTCAGAAAATATAGTGCTACCAGTCGATGCAGATAGAACCATGGTTGTACTTGCCCAAGAACTAGCCCCACCACACATAACCTAGACTCTCGCAGATTGTGCCCCTACCTAGTTGGACAGAGAACCAGCTACACCCCTTCTAACCCCTACACAGCAGCAGATAGTAACTCAGTTCAAGTTGACATAGCACTGTCTCCACCACAGAGCACCCAAACACGAGCAGTTAGTAAGGGAACTACAGTACCCAAAGCACGAGGACCACCACTCTGAATCCCAACTCTACGCTTTAAGCAGAAGAAGAATTTTTCTCAGGTCAGGTTCTATAGCTATGGTTCATACTCTGTTGCTCTTGCATCACTGTATTTACTCATACCAACTATTTTAAAATTTGAAGGATGGAATTGAAACTCCAATGGTGCAACAGGTATGTTTTAAACCTGTTTCTTTAAATGGTTTGTTGTTGTAACTTGCTCTATGTTGATTTCAGTTTCAATTGAATAAATAGTTATGTTCTATGTCATGCACATTACAAGTGTTGTTATTGCTCTATAGTTTCCCACACTTATATTCTGTCTATTCTACTTTATCTTAAACAGATATTATTTGAAATGTGTCTCTATCTTGATTTGGCAACAAAAACTAGAATGATATAGACCATATAGTGACCATGGTACATAGATATATATTTGTTTCATGTTGTTATCCTGTCCACTTTACTACTGAACTAATTTAGCAAAATGAGTTTCATATACAAC
The DNA here is from genome assembly GCF_018294505.1 of Triticum aestivum. Classification (NCBI taxonomy): domain Eukaryota; kingdom Viridiplantae; phylum Streptophyta; class Magnoliopsida; order Poales; family Poaceae; genus Triticum; species Triticum aestivum. The sequence goes on from NC_057807.1 coordinate 365,136,145, forward strand.
ATGGTAAACCTATGATGTGTCTGCTTGTTTCTTTTTTACAATGCGGACGAAATATTGGAGAAGAGTACCCCGCTATGCAATGGTAAAGTAAGTAATGAAGATAAGGTTCAAGATAGCGAGACATCCCTATTGGTCTCCAAGAAAGCTGATAAAAACTATCTTGACGACAGTGAGACAATCCAAAAGTCCTGTCTTGATGCAGTGTTCGAGTTACTGGCCACTACCACTTGTACAAGCTCTTCGAACTCGCTGCCTGAATCACTTCGGCTTCTTCAATCTCAGCTACAAGCTGAAAAGCATCAATCAGTTGTGTAGTGGCAAGAAGCCGGAGGACTGAGGAAGTCCCTGCAGAATTCAGATGCATACTTTCTGGTGCAACAGCAAGCGCTGGAGGATTTAAGCGCCAAACAAGAGAAAGTTAATAAGCTTGCTAAGCATCTTGCCAGCATTATGGGTACCCAGGATATTGTTTCTTGAGATCTTCTGAAGTGGTTTCAGTTCTGGACTTGTTTTGCTGCGGAGTGTATTTGCACCGGTCGCCAAATTTTTTTTTGAACCACTGAAATAGTAGGAGAGGCTCCTACTGCAAATTAAATAAATGAATCAGCCACTGTACATGAGTGTAATGTTACAAAGCCATCCCACTTTGTGGGTGGAAGGGGGGTGGAGAAGCCTAAGGGTTTTATTACAAGGTTTGCAAAAAGGAAAATAAGAAGGGTTTATTCTTTTCTCCCACCCTATAAGTTAGGAGAGCTAGGTCTTCTTTCAGTCTAGAGAGCCAGGAGTTTGTGGATGAGCTTGGATATCTCTGAAGTAGAAATCATAGAATTTGTTGGCCGCGTAGGAGTTGGAACCCCAAGTGTATATCCATTCATCATGTATTAGTTGATCTTCGAGTTGAACGTCCAAGGTCAAGTGTTGTAATTCTCTGGTCTCCGTGTGGGCTTGTGCAGACAAAGGCAAGTGAAACGTTTCTTGCAAGCTGGTGGTTCCAAGAAACACAGCAACAAAGATGTCTTCATCCTTTGCAAAAGAGAAGGCTTGTGGGTGGGTTTCAGCTAATATCTCAGCCAACCACAAATCTTTCCAGAAGAGCGTGGTTGTACCATTGTTCACACTCACCTGTGTGATTCCTCTATAAATAGGCATTAGCTTTGAAACGTCACGCCACCGGAAGGAGCCACAAAGATCAGATGCGTGGGGTATCCGGGAGGTGTAGTAAGAGTTCCAAATCAGCTCCACCCAGGGTTGATCGCAATGATTGTAGAACTTATGGAGAAACTTGAGTAGAAGGGCCTCATTCTGGATTTTTAGATTTAGCACCCCGAGACTACCACATCTTTTTGGCTTGCAGACCATATCCCATGCAGCCAGGGAATTGCATTTGTCACCTTGATCCATTTTCTTTGTCCACAAACATTTTCGTCTTATTTTGTCGAGAAGTTCAACAATTCCAGCTGGTAGCTTGAGTGTGCACATAGCGAAAATGAGCAGGGAAGTAATAACTGAGTTGATCAGAGATAGCTTGCGACCATAGGATATCATATTCAGTGTTGCAGATAACCTCCTTTCCGGCCTACAGACCAGAGGCATGAGATCGTGCATGGATGGTTTAGTAGTCCCCATGGGTAGGCCGAGGTACATAAATGGCATCTTTCCCACAACACATCCAAAAATATGCGCCAGATTGTTGCATAATGTCTCATCATAGTTGATCGGGACAAGAGTGGATTTGTGGAAGTTAATTTTTAAGCTAATAGAAGTGGCATAATCGGACAAAATGCCTTTGATGATTGTAGCCTGGGTGGGACAAGCCGGCATTGCAAGGATCGTGTCATCCGTATATTGAATAATAGGGTAGTCATTTTGGGTAGTGCATGGGAAGGGTAACTTGATTAGATCTCTAGCGAAGGCATCATTAATTGCAGCTTGCAGCAGATCCGCGGCTAGGACAAAAATGAGGGGGGACAAAGGGTCACCTTGGTGAACACCACATTTGCAATGAAACTGTCGGCCAGGTACGCCATTAAGAAGGACAGCAGACTTTCCCGAGGCAAATATACACTTAATCCATCCAAGCCAGTTTTCATTAAAGCCCATGTTGCGCATGATCTCAATCATGGCATCATGATCAATGGTGTCGAAGGCTTTAGCAAAATCCATTTTAAGTAGTATAATTTCTTTCTTAGAGGCTTGGCATTGGTAGATGTATTCGAAGGCCCAGACTAGACAGTCTTGGATCATACGCCCCTTGAGGAAACCATATTGATTGCGGTGCACAATTTTGAGGACGATTCGTTGTAGTCGGTTGGCCAGCAGTTTAGTTATTACCTTGAGACAGCAATTAAGGAGAGTGATCGGACTGTACTCATTAATTGTTGAAGGTGCATTAACTTTTGGAATGAGAGTAATTAGGCCTTCATTAATGCTCTCTAGGTTCAGATTACCCTCAAAGAACTGGTTGCAAAGCTTGTAAAAGTCCTCTTTGATCACCTCCCAGCAAGTTTTAAGGAATATACCCATAAATCCATCAGGGCCCGGAGCACGATCTGCCGGCATCATTTTGATCACATGATCTATCTCATCCACTGTGAAGGGTACCGTGAGTTCATCAAGGCCATCAATTTTTTTGATGAGTCTGGGCAAGTCAAACTTCATGTCATGATTGGTTTTAGTGCCAAGTCTTTGCTTGTGTGGTCCTCCGCACAATAACCAGAATCAGTGGTGAGGGAGGGTATATTGTTTCTGTGATATCTCTCAGAAGTCATTTCTTGAATTTTGTTTTGAATTTTCATCACCGGACTGGACCCAACAAATTGTGCAATGCTTCTTCCAGTATTGTCATTGATATGAGAGAAGCCTGAGTAAATGTTTCTTGAGAATTGCTCTGAAATTGGCTTCGGGTGTTGTGAGAGGTCTCTTGTTTTCCAAGCCATCAATTTCAAGTAGGGCCTTATTAGTGTTCTCTATAGCAATGGATAACTTGGAGATGTTCTTGCTCCAGATCTTGAGTTCATGCCGCAAGTGCTTAAGTTTTTTGCACAAATTTGATGCCATATTTGTAGAGTGAATAGATATGGCCCATGCCCTCTTGACCATATCTAGAAACCCTGGGTGATGGATCCAATACGACTCAAAACGGAACAACTTGGAGCGTGGTATCTTCGTTTAAATAGTGATGACACAAGGAATGTGATCAGAGACCGGCCTACTGAGGGGTTTAACAATAGTGTTTGGGTATGAGGTGGTCCAATGATTACTAGTGAAGAACCAATCAATTTTCTCGAGGAGAGGATCAGTTTGCATGTTGCTCTAAGTGTAGGCTCTGCCCTTGATTGACAATTCAATTAAAGCCTGAGATCTGATGAAATCATTGAAGGTTATCATGTCGCCAAAATGACCACCTGGTTTGTTATGATTCTCGGGCCCTCTAATGAAATTAAAATCCCCGCACAGGAGCCAGTCTTCATGAGCAGGTATATCTAGTGAAAATAGCCATGCAATGAAGTTATTTCGAGGGTCCCCTTGACAAGGCCCGTAAACATTCACTAGGGTCCAGGATTGAGCTGACTGGGTGGAGTGAAAGCGAGTAACGAGCCCAAATTCTTCAAAGGCCACAGCAGTGGCTGTGAAAACAACACTGTTCCATATTGTGGCAATTCCGCCCGAAGCCCCTCTAGAGGGGATAAAATCATACTTATCAAATTGTTGTGGGCAACATGACTTAATAAAAGCATTATCAAAAGATGATTTCTTCGTTTCCTGCAAGCAGATAACCGCACAACCACTAGAGTTGATAGCATTAGAAAGCGATAACTGTTTGGCTTCAGAGTTCAGCCCACGTACATTCCAACACAGAACATTCCAACTAACCAAAAGAGGCATAAAATAGAAAGAGAAGATTTAGGCAACATCAGAAGATGGCCTTGCATCCTTGCTATCCAGGAGTTCCTCCTCCGAGAGCTCATCAGCCGGAATTCCACACATGATATGGCCAACATGCTGAATGACTGGAATTGGGGTTGGAGGTGGCAGAGCATCATCCTCCGTGACTTCAGTTATAGTGATAGCAGCTGTACCAGAAGGAATGACCCTGGGTTTCACCTTGGAAGCTCTCACCTTAGTATCTGTGATTGGTGGCACTTTAAAACCATCATACTTGTTCTTGTGGGCACTCCTACGAAGATTGACCGAAGATTCAGGTACAGGAGCTTTGCCATGACGACTAACCAGAGAGAGCTCGTGTTCAGGCTGGCAAGCAGAGATAGTCGGCACAATGGGGCCAAAAGCTGCACCATGGAATTGTCAGGAGGAGTGGCCTGCTCCGGGAGCAGCAGAGGAGGAACAAAAGTCAGTGTAGAGCCACTGCGAACATTGTCAGATTCAGCCTCCATGATCGGTTCAGGTAAAGCGAAGACCGTATCCATGGTCAACTGTTCCAAAGTGGTAAAAGCAGAGTTATGCAGCGTGACAGTTTTTGTAGCTTCAGTAATAGAGAAATTCCCCTCCTCCTCAGAAATGGCAACATGAAACTCCACTCTTTCTTCTCTAAGACGAAAACTCGAGCTCCATGGGCCATATGCAGCAATAATGGGCATAATTGCAGACCTGGGGAAAGAGTTCAGTCTGACAATAGGGAAACCTGTATGAATCAGCATCGAATTGACAGTGTCACCCTGTGCAGTCATACAAACTATAGGCCAGCAGCAGACGGAGAGACATGAATTTCCAGGGCAGCAGTGGGAGCCGGGCTAAGAACAATACTGTTTTCAGGCGTGGCAGAACTTTCTCCAACTGTCAGAGCATGGAAGATGTTGTTGGGAACCAAGATATAGCTGTCCGAGATTGTTGCACTAGAATTTGAGATGTCATATGCAGAGAAAGAGTCGTTCCAAGCAGTACCTGGACTATCTTGAAGATTGTTTGCAGGTAAAATCCCATCATGAACCTGTAATCCTTCCGCAGTCAGCCATGCTTGAAAGTTATACAGAGCCGGCGGTGGAGAAGGTGGCCAAGCACCCCAACCAGCTTGGAAGTGAACATCATGTCCTGGCACCTCATTGTGTTGTGGAGCAGCGTCAGGTTGGTTTGGCGCAGCATTCTGAGCAAGCCAATTGTGCAGTTGTGCTTGGTACATCTGCTCCGCAGTGAGGCCTTCACCGAACAGAGGATGGGGGATTCCATCAGCAGGAGGTGGATCCATGTCAGCTGGCAGCACATCCGAGATATGTGCGTTCCAGTCACTGATGCGCAGGATTGTGACACAGACCGTCCAGCAGCGGCACTCTCCACCCAGTTGATGCATAACGAAGCTTTTGGGAACCCGACGCAAGCTAAGCACACGAGCTTTGATCAGAACAAACTTCATGTCTCCTCTAGGATTATTCCAAGTGATAAGCTCACCAAATTTGTCCACAGACTTATGGATGTAATGAGAAGTCTGATAATCATGCGGAAAACCAATATAAAGCAACCACACTTGAGGCCCAAAACTAGTTTGGCGCATATTGATAGCAGCATCTTGAGGAACAAAAGAAACAATGGTGCCTTGGTTTTCATCATCCTCATCTAGCTCAAATGTCGTGCCCACTACCGCATCTCTCACAACCGAATCCATAAAACCAAAGATGCCAATCCCTAGTGGATAATCGTCAACTTCAGTGGGGGAAAAGTTGGACTCATGGAGCAAACCTTCGATGGTGTGCCGAAGCAGAGCTTTCTGATGGTCAGGGACGAAGCGATTCACCTCTACAATGGCCAAGAAGTCATGGTGGAGCGGCAGCACCGGACTGACCACCATCTCGTCTCTGACCAGTCGATCTTCAGGCCCCAGCTCGATGGTCATGCCCTGTGGCAGGTACAGGGCGACATTGACGGGGTAGTTCGCCATGGGGGAGGTCGGTGTAGGGGCGGGGGAAGAGACGGAGGGAATGACAGGTGACAGAGAGGAATGCGTATCGGCAGGGGTATTTTGCCTCTTGGGAACCCAAACGCGACGGCCCTTCCTCCTCTTGACCCAACAAGAAGATGCCACGTGGCCAGGGTCTCCACACGATCTGCATCGGACGGCACCGGTGTGCTTACGGCCAGTCAAGGGACCAGGGTGGGTGATGGAAAGTGAGTCATTAAAATCACACTGTTTGATTGGATGCCTCTGGTCGATATTGACTGGGATATACCGAGATAAGTTGCCAAAATTATTTTGAAAAGAATCTGTCGAAATTGATTTGTCCATTCTTTCAGGCGGCAATAAATTGTTACTCTGTCCAAGCGGCCTCGTAGCAAGGATCGATCTGGGGTTCGTGGGACGGTGACCAAGCTTCTGCTTGGGAGCCCATTTAAGGTGCGGAACCTGGGCTCCCCAACAATCTCCAGAGAAGTGGCCCAGCCAACCGCACGATAAGCACCACTTTAGGCCCGGGCAATTATAATAAAAATGATTGGTAGCGTTGCATGTTGTGCAAGATCTAATGATCAAAGGGCCAATCTCAGGGTGGGTTCGGTCAGCAGATTGAGTGCCTCCAAGGACTCCCTAATCGGAAGTCGTGCATTGACAAGGTGCCTCAAAGCAATTATCACAAGGTTTCCCCGGACAATTATTTGAAAGATGTCCCACAATGTCACAGATTGCACAAATTCTTAACCGCTCGTAGATATATTCCAGTGTCGGTATGGAAGAGAGGGACCAGATGGTAGCAATATGCGCAATTGAGTACCCAAATCGAAGTTGATCCAAAATATGGTAGATCATGAATTTTGGAATGGATCCCAATAAGATTGCTTAAAAGACTGGCCTTCAAATCTCAAAATACTCGGGGTTTGTCGGTCTCCCACCAAGTCACAAGAAATTGTGCCCAAACAAACTTATCTGGTAATAAATGTTGATTGTCCTTAAATGCTGCCGGCTCATTAAGCTGATGAAGCCGACCCAAATCCCCAAAGGAAATACCGGCCGCAGATTGGGAGCCATAATTGCTATTAAGACCATTAAGACCATTAACTGTCTGTACCAAGTTACCAAAGTTTAGATTGGTGACCGGAATGGATGTGGTGGTCATCGGCAGTAAGGATTCCGGCAGACGGAGCCGACGATGGCCCTATGCCATGCGGAGTATGGAGAGAATCCAAATTCAAATGGCTATGAGGCCGTATAAAGTCTAGAGTAGACCTGATAGCAATAGGTGAACGGCTAGCAATCTCATGTGCATTCTCATCAGAGTGCCAAAAGTTGTCAATGTGAGCAACGCCATGATCCCTGGCTCGAAAGAGCTGAAAGTGACATATGAAATCCGGCCAGATGCGATCTTTGAGGTGGTATATGAAATGACCAACTTTGTTAGAACCACCAAAAACCGAAAATGCCGATCACTTAGGTTTGAACATTGAGCCCCAAAGATAAGCCTCCGATGCAACATTGTAGCGCCAAACCAACCGATTCCTCCAATAGAACGAAGGAAGCCGATGAAAAGTAGATGACCAAGAAAAACTCCTTGGTACCATGGCCGGGGGAGAAATAAACCGTAGAGCCAAAACATCAACGCACCTGATCCGCGACTGCTAGGCCGGGTTTGAAGTCCCAATGCAGAAGACCCTCCATTGAAGATGCCGGCGAAGATCTCCATTAGGGTGGTGGGAGAGAAGGTGGAGAGGAGAGGAGAGAGGAGAGGAGATCCATCATGTTTTATCCCGCCAAGTGACCCGGTCGCCAAATTTGACAACCAGTGTATGTAATATGTTGCTTTGTTCCCTATATTTGTACTGGTGGCAAACTTTGTTGCCCAGTGGATGTAATGTGTGTAATAGTTGTGATAGCCTAGCATAAGTTGCTTGCTTATTTATTTCCTTGTTGTCTTCTTTATTTGTTTGCTTGTAGTCAGTGCAGTTATTTTTTCGTGGTTTGCTAGTGGCCGCAATAACGTAGTTTTTAAAATTAGGCCACAATAACCATGGGCTACATATTTACTGTAATGACCATGGGCCTCCTACGAGCTGTAGAAACAATGGGCCTTCTACGGGTCGTAGAAACAATGGGCCCTTTACCGGCCATAGAAACAATGGGCCTTATACAGGTCGTAGCATCAATGGGCCTTCTACAGGCCGTATGATCGATTGGCCAAACATGGGCCAATAACAGACTACATTATGGGTCGTAAATGGGCTAGAGTTGGAATCGTCCGTTCATGGGCCGACCATAACGAGCCATCATTAATCGACCGTATTTGATCACATATGAAAACAGCCCAACGGATTACCGGGCCACAAACGGGCCGACTGTAACCACGGGCTGAATTTGGCCCACAAATCAGAAAAGGCCAGTAACGGGTCGTAAGTAACCGAATGCTGGAAATAAGCCCAAGAATAAATGGGCCCTGTGAAGGCCTAAAGAAAACACGGGCTGCAAACGGCCCAACAGAATAATGGGTCGTTAATGGGTATAAAGCGATACACTTCTCATTATGGGCCAGTTTCACCACGGGCCGTTAATGGGCCAAGAGTTACAAAGGGCCTCATATGGGCAAAAAGACGTCATGGGCCATACATGGGCTGGAAGTTACAATGGTCTGGAATCATATTGGATGGCCCAGATGACGCTACTGGGCCTAATTCGGATAGGTCATAACGGGCCGTGACTTCGCTGGCTGTAAATGGGCTATATGTGAACATCCATTAACAGGCTTTCCATGGGCCGGCCCGCTCCCTTTTGACCAAGTCAAATGGCCGACCTTTTCACCGGAATGGGCCTCTGTTGGGCCATGCCATGTGTCGATGTATCATAGGCACCTTCTGTCCAATGAGTGGATGACATCTGTCCCATCTTTGAGCCGACATGTGGTTCCTCTAGCCAATGAGAAATTTACACATGAAAAATCCCCATTGGTCGTGGCTTTTAGTGGGTTATCGAATCCAAAACCGAACACGATAGCTTAATGGCGACCCATTATGGTGGATGCCATGTGTTGGTCACCCTTAACGAAAGCACTTCCATGACGTGCGATTTATCATCATGGAAGTGTAGCACAGGTATGACTATCTTAATTCTGTCATAAAATCGTCATGGATGTACATGCATGACAAAAAATGTGACCTACTGTGACAAACATGTATCATCACGGAAGTGTATTTTTTTGTAGTGACTCGTATACACAAAATTTGATATTTTCTACACTACTATTACACTACACTAAGTAGAACTCACCTGCGGCGGTAGACAGCGAGGTGGTGTTGCGGGCGACGTGGCCGGGGCGGCGGTAGGGACGGGGGCGGAGGTGACAACGACGGGGACGGGGACGTAGCGGTGGCCAGGGTGGATGCAGAGGCGACTGTGACAGGGGCGGGGACTTCGACGGTGGAGGCGAAGGCGACGACGACGGGGACTGATTCGATGGAGGCGGAGGCGGTGCAAGCATAGGGGAGGCAAGGGCGATGGGGGCGATGGCGATTTAATGGGGATTGACGATTGTGTATGTTGCGGGGGGTGGGGGGAGGGGTAATTTAATTAATATCTCCTGCAGGGGGCGCGGGGTAATAGGCCAACGCCATTGCTATCTTTTACACATATTGTTTTTTATATTTATATAGATGTTTAGTTTATTATTTTTATTATTTTATTTTCCTATTGTTTATTGTATTGTTATTTTTATTAATTATTTTATTGTTTTATTTTCCTATTGTTTATTATTTTATTGTTTTATTTTCCAACATCGATCGATCTCATTAATCTAGCATAGATACATAATAGTTGAAGGATGAAAATAATAACACACATATATATAACTTCTAGTACTACGGTGTACACACTCTTGATCTAGACTAAGAACATCATCAGTGTAATGATTCTCCAAGAAAAAAACTGCCACCGATCCAGCAGGGTGAATGAGGCCAAGAATAACACCAGCTAAAAGAGCATATCGAAGCATCTTGAATTTTTGGATTTGGCCGCGCATCACATTAGTCTTCAGCTGCATCTCATCTATTTGTTGTATTAGTTCACCAATGGAGTACTCGAGCAACTCGCTCATGTACTTCTGCACGAGATCAACCCATATCCATGTGTAGCAATATTTTGTCCCTGGCGCCTATGGATCACAATACACACACACACACACACACACACACACACACACACACACACATATATATATATATATATTAATGATGCGAATTATGCAAATTAGCATAATATCAAGGTATTTTCTGTCATATATATTACATACCTTTCCACGGTTACCGCAGATGTAGAACTCTCGCTTTGGATTACTTTGTGTGTGCTACATATGCTTATCAACAGGGCGTCCACAACCGCAAAAAAGCGGCACAGGTGCCCTCGCTCGATTCCTCGCAGCTTCGGCGATGGTGGCATAGCTGCCAGATCATCGAAGGGGCCTCGCGCTGCAGCGGGATGATTCGTCAGACACGGCTGGCTGCATTGGCCGTGGCGAGCGCATGTTGTAGCCAATGGGGCCGGATGAGAGCTCGGCCAAGGCAACAGAGTCCCAAACTTGCGAGCCACACTGACGTGGGCTCGAACGGGCCGCTCGTGCCGATTCGACAAGCTCCGGTGGGTCCATTGTCACCAAAGCAGCTGACTAAGAGGGAGTAGAATTTTGTGGAGAATGGAAGTGAAGAATGTGAAAAGAAGGGGCTGCCAACACATCTATATATAGGCACAACTTAGTGTGGCGTTCCGGGCAGAGACACGACAGCACAATGTAAAGTATCTATGGCGTGTTTATAAATCGCACGACAGCAATATGTTGCAACTGGTCATGAAAACTAGGCCCGCATAGTAGTGGCATAGGATGTATTGCCAGCGTTAGCAATAGCAACTTATTGTTGGCGTACCAATTTGGCAGATGCCAGCACTATTTGAAAAAAAATAGTGCTGGCGTTGATGAAAAATGGCGCGCCACAAATGGAAATTGTGGCTAGACATTTTTCCACTAGTGCTTAGTGAAGCAATTTACAATTTGACAGTAAATAAAAAGTGAAGCAAGTGACTGCAACATGCCAAAGATGTTATAAAAATGCCAACTACCCTAAAACTTGTATTCGCCAATACTACAGGTATCACACTGACTGGCCTAAGGAATCATTTCTTCCAGCGCAACTCCAGGGCATTCAAAAGGGGCACGCGAACATGTCGCAAGGTACAGTTGGAGTGCGGCATGCACACGATGTGGCACAAGATCGACAATACCATGCCAGTGATGGTCAATGGCCGGCCGACAGGCAGCAAAAAGGTTCTGGTGCTGCAGACCAATAAGAACTTCGACCAATAGATGACCAATTGGGTGATGCACTAGTACCGCCTCAGGGACCTGGAGCAAGAGAAGGAGTGCGAGTTGGTCGTCTGCTAGATTTTCTACCAGACGAACACTAGGGCCAGGACTAAAAAGGTTATAAGTTAGTTTGGTAATGGTACTTGTTCTACCTGGTCGTCTGCAAGGTATTGTTATTAAGGATCTTTCGGTATGAACTTGGCATTTGGTCCCAACCATCATGTCGAGGGTCGACATGGATATAAAACTGAATCATTTGTTGCGAAACAAATTTTCATGCACCTAATTTTTTATGGGTAGCATAAGCACATACCGTTCGAATTCATAGTTCTCCAAAATATTAACATCTTCGAGTACGCAGGGGATCCATCAGGTTTCTGTTGGGGAACGTTGCATAGAAAGCAAAAAAATTCTACACACACGCAAGATCTATCCATGGAGATGCATAGCTATGAGAGGGGGGAGTGTGTCTACGTACCCTCATTGACTGTTAAGCGGAAGTATTTATCAACGCGGTTGATGTAGTCGTACACCTTCACGATCCGCCCGATCAAGTACCGAACGTATGGTACCTCCATGTTAGCACACATTTAGCTCGATGATGTCCTCGCCTTCTTGATCCAGCAAGGCAGGCAAAGAAGTAGATGAGTTCCGGCAGCATGATGATACGTCCATTTTGCATCATGCTTTTATATCGATATTTATTGCATTATGGGATTTTATTACACGTTATGTCACAATACTTATGGCTATTCTCTCTTATTTTACAAGGTTTATCATGAAGAGGGAGAATGTCGGCAACTGGGATTCTGGCTGGAAAAGGAGCAAATATTGGAAACCTATTCTGCACAGCTCCAAAAGTCCTGAAACTCCACGAAAGTCATTTTTGGAATTAATAATAATTATTGAGCAAAGAAAGTACCAGAGGGGGCCCACACCCTGGCCACGAGAGTGGGGGGCTCCCCCCACTACTGGGCGCACCCCACTGTCTCGTGGGCCCCCTGGTGGCCCTCCGGTGCCCATCTTCTGCTATATGAAGGCTTTTACCTTGGAAAAAATCATAAGCAAGCTTACGGGACGAAACTCCGCCGCCACGAGGTGGAACCTTGGCGGAACCAATCTAGGGCTTCGGCGAAGCTGTTCTGCCGAGGAAACTTCCCTCCGGGAGGGGGAAATCATCTCCATCGCCATCACCAATGATCCTCTCATCGGGAGGGGGTCAATCTCCATCAACATCTTCACCAGCACCATCTCCTCTCAAAACCCTAGTTCATCTCTTGTATCCAATCTTGTATCAAAACCACAAATTGGTACATGTGGGTTGCTAGTAGTGTTGATTACTCCTTGTAGTTGATGCTAATTGGTTGACTTGGTGGAAGATCATATGTTCAAATCCTTAATGCATATTAATACTCCTCTGATCATGAACATGAATATGCTTTATGAGTAGTTACGTTTGTTCTTGAGGACATGGGTGAAGTCTTGCTATTAGTAGTCATGTGAATTTGCTATTCGTTTGATATTTTGAAGAGATGTATGTTGTCTCTCCTCTAGTGGTGTTATGTGAACGTCGACTACATGACACTTCACCATTTTTGGGCCTAGACGAAGGCATTGGGAAGTAATAAGTAGATGATGGGTTGCTAGAGTGACAGAATCTTAAACCCTAGTTTATGTGTTGCTTCCTAAGGGGCTGATTTGGATCCACTAGTTTCATGCTATGGTTAGGTTTACCTTAATACTTCTTTTGTAGTTGTGGATGCTTGCAATAGGGGTTAATCATAAGTGGTATGCTTGTCCAAGAAAGGGCAGTACCCAAGCACCGGTCCACCCACATATCAAATTATCAAAGTAACGAACGTGAATCATATGAGTGTGATGAAAACTAGCTTGACGATAATTCCCATGTGTCCTTGGGAGCGCTTTTATCATTAGAAGAAATTGTCCAGGCTTGTCCTTTGATACAAAAAGGATTGGGCCACCTTGTTGCACCTTATTTACTTTCATTGCTTGTTACCCGTTACAAATTATCTTATCACAAAACTATCTGTTACCTACAATTTCAGTGCTTGTAGAGAATACCTCACTGAAAACCGCTTGTCATTTCCTTCTGCTCCTCGTTGCGTTCGGCACTTTACTTATCGAAAGGACTATGATAGATCCCCTATACTTGTGGGTCATCAAGACTCTTTTCTAGCGCCGTTGCCGGGGAGTGAAGCGCCTTTGGTGAGTGGAACTTGGTAAGGAAACATTTATATAGTGTGCTGACATTTTCTGTCACTTGTTACTATGGAAACTAATCCTTTGAGGGGCTTGTTCGGGGCATCTTTGCCCCGACCAGTAGAGCAAAGAGTTGCTCCTCAACCTACTGAACCTACTGAAAATGTTCACTTTGAAATTCCTTCGGGTATGATAGAGAAACTGCTAGCTAATCCTTTTGCAGGAGATGGAACATTGCATCCCGATTTACACCTTATCTATGTGGATGAAGTTTGTGGATTATTTAAGCTTGCAGGTATACCCGATGATGTTGTCAAAAGGAAGGTCTTCCCTTTATCTTTGAAGGGAGATGCATTGACATGGTATAGGCTATGTGATGATACGGGATCTTGGAACTATAAACGATTGAAGTTGGAATTTCACCAGAAGTTCTATCCTATGCATCTTGTTCATGGTGATCGTAATTACATATATAATTTCTGGCCTCACGAAGGAGAAAGCATCGCTCAAGCTTGGGGGAGGCTTAAGTCAATGTTATATTCATGCTCCAATCATGAGCTCTCAAGAGAAATGATTATTCAAAACTTTTATGCTCGGCTTTCTCTCAATGATTGCACCATGCTTGATACTTCCTGTGCTGGTTCTTATATGCTGAAGACTACTGAATTCAAATGGGATTTATTGGAAATAATTAAATGCAACTCTGAAGATTGGGGTTTCGACGATGGTAAGGAGTCAGGTATGACACCAAAGTTTGATTGTGTTAAATCTTTTATGGATACCGATGCTTTTCATGGATTTAGCGCTAAATATGGACTTGACTCTGAGATAGTAGCTTCTTTCTATGAATCTTTTGCTACTCATGTTGATCTCCCTAAGGAGAAGTGGTTTAAATATAATCCTCTCATTGATGTAAAAGTAGTTGCACCTATTATAGTTGAAGAAAAGACTATCACTTATAATGATCCTATTGTTCCTACTACTTATGTTGAGAAACCACCTTTTCCTGTTAGAATAAAGGATCATGCTAAAGCTTCAACTGTGGTTCGTAAGAGTAATACTAGAACACATACACCTCCTGAGCAAATTAAAGTTGAACCTAGTATTGCTATGGTTAAAGATCTCTTGGATGATAATATAGATGGGCATGTTATTTACTTCTGTGATGAAGCTGCTAATATTGCTGCACCAGATGCTAAGATACATAGACCTGTTGTAGGCATGCCTGTTATTTCTGTTAAAATAGGAGACCATTGTTATCATGGTTTATGCGATATTGGTGCTACTGCTAGTGCAATACCTCATTCCTTATATGAAGAAATTATGCATGATATCACACCCGCTGAGTTAGAAGATATCGATGTCACTATTAAGCTTGCCAATAGAGATACTATTTCACCAGTTGGGATTGTTAGAGATGTTGAAGTCTTGTGTGGGAAAGTTAAATATCCCGCTGATTTTCTTGTTCTTGGTTCCCCACAAGATAGCTTTTGTCCCATTATATTTGGTAGACCCTTCTTGAATACTATTAATGCTAGGATAGATTGCAAAAAGGATGTTGTTACTATTGGCTTAGGAGATATGTCTCATGAGTTTAATTTTGCTAAATTGCGTAGACAACCCCATGATAAAGAATTGCCTAGTAAGGATGAAATTATTGGCCTTGCTTCTATTGCCGTACCTCCTACTGATCTGTTAGAACAATATTTGCTAGACCATGAAAATGGTATGTTTATGAATGAAAGAAGGGAAATAGATGAAGTATTCCTTCAACAGGGTCCTATTCTGAAACGCAACTTACCTGTTGAAATCCTAGGGGTTCCTCCTCCACCCAAGGGTGATCCCGTGTTCGAGCTCAAACCTTTACCTGATAATCTTAAATATGCTTATCTTGATGAAAATAAGATATATCCTATTATTATTAGTGCTAACCTTTCAGAGCAAGAAGAGGAAAGATCATTGAAAACTCTGAAGAAGCACCGTGCTGCTATTGGATATACTCTGGATGATCTTAAGGGCGTTAGTCCCACTCTGTGCCAACATAAAATTAAATTGGACGAAGGTTCCAAACCAGTTAGAGATCATCAACGACGGCTAAACCCGAAGATGAAAGAAGTGGTAAGAAAGGAGATACTAAAGCTCCTTGAGGCAGGTATAATTTATCCCGTTGCTGATAGTGATTGGGTAAGTCATGTCCATTGCATCCCTAAGAAGGGAGGTATTACTGTTGTTCCTAATGATAAAGATGAATTGATCCTGCAAAGAATTATTACAGGTTATAGGATGGTAATTGATTTTCGTAAATTAAATAAAGCTACTAAGAAAGATCATTACCCTTTACCTTTTATTGATCAAATGCTAGAAAGACTATCCAAACATACACAATTCTGCTTTCTAGATGGTTATTCTGGTTTCTCTCAAATACCTGTGTCAGCGGAGGATCAATCAAAAACTACCTTTACTTGCCCTTTTGGTACTTTTGCTTATAGACGTATGCCTTTTGGTTTATGTAATGCACCTGCTACCTTTAAAAGATGTATGATGGCTATATTATCTGACTTTTGTGAAAAGATTTGTGAGGTATTCATGGATGGTTCCTCCGTCTATGGATCCTCTTTTGATGATTGCTTGAGCAACCTTGATCAAGTTTTGCAGAGGTGCGAAGACACTAGTCTCGTCTTGAATTGGGAAAAGTGCCACTTTATGGTTAATGAAGGCATTGTCTTGGGGCATAAAATTTCTGAAAGAGGTATTGAAGTTGATAAAGCTAAAGTTGATGCTATTGAAAAGATGCCATGTCCCAAGGAAATTAAAGGTATAAGAAGTTTCCTTGTTCATGCCGGTTTTTATAGGAGGTTCATTAAGGACTTCTCTAAAATCTCTAGGCCTCTGACTAATTTATTGCAAAAAGGTATTCCTTTTGTCTTTGATGATGATTGTGTAGAAGCATTTGAAATACTTAAGAAATCTTTGATCACTGCACCTATTGTTCAGCCACCTGATTGGAATTTACCCTTTGAAATTATGTGTGATGCTAGTGATTATGCTGTAGGTGCTGTTCTAGGGCAAAGAGTTAATAAGAAACTAAATGTTATCCAGTATGCTAGTAAAACTCTTGATACTGCCCAGAGAAAATATGCTACTACTGAAAAAGAATTCTTAGCAGTTGTATTTGCTTGTGAGTTCAGACCGTATATTGTTGATTCTAAAGTTACTATTCACACTGATCATGCTACTATTAAATATCTTATGGAAAAGAAAGATGCTAAACCTAGACTGATTAGATGGGTTCTCTTGCTTCAAGAATTTTATTTGCATATTATTGATAGAAAGGGAGTTGAGAACCCCGTTGCACACAACTTGTCTAGGTTCGAGAATGTTCTTGATGACCCACTACCTATTGATGATAGCTTCCCTGATGAACAATTAGCGGTCATTAATGCTTCTCGTACTGCTCCATGGTATGCTGATTATGCTAATTACATTGTTGCTAAATTTATACCACCTAGTTTCACATACCAACAAAAGAAAAAAGTTCTTTAATGATTTAAGACATTACTTCTGGGATGACCCACACCTTTATAAAGAAGGAGTAGATGGTGTTATTAGACGTTGTGTACTTGAGCATGAACAGGAACAGATCCTACGAAAGTGTCACTCCGAACCATATGGAGGACACCATGCTGGAGATATAACTGCACATAAGGTATTGCAATCCGGTTTTTATTGTCCTACTCTCTTCAAAGATGCCCATAAGTTTGTCTTGTCTTGTGATGAATGTCAAAGAATTGGTAATATTAGTAGACGTCAAGAAATGCATATGAATTATTCTCTTGTTATTGAACCATTTGATGTTTGGGGCTTTGATTATATGGGACCCTTTCCCGCCTCTAATGGATACACACACATTTTAGTCGTTGTTGATTACGTTACTAAGTGTGTAGAAACTATTCCAACTAGTAGTGCTGATCATAACACTTCTATTAAGATGCTTAAAGAAGTTATTTTTCAGAGGTTTGGAGTCCCTAGATATCTCATGACTGATGGTGGTTCACATTTTATTCATGGTGCTTTTTGTAAAATGCTTGCTAAGTATGATGTTAATCATAGAATTGCATCTCCTTATCACCCACAGTCTAGTGGTCAAGTAGAATTGAGTAATAGAGAGCTCAAATTAATTTGGCAAAAGATTGTCAACAGATCTAGAAAGAATTGGTCCAAGAAACTTGATGATGCATTATGGGCCTATAGAACTGCATATAAAAATCCTATGGGTATGTCTCCGTATAAGATGGTTTATGGAAAAGCATGTCACTTACCTCTCGAACTTGAACATAAAGCATATTGGGCTATTAAAGAGCTCAACTATGACATCAAACTTGCCGGTGAGAAGAGGTTATTTGATATTAGCTCACTCGATGAATGGAGAACCCAAGCCTATGAGAATGCCAAGCTGTTCAAAGAAAAAGTTAAAAGATGGCATGACAAAAGAATACAAAAGCGAGAATTTAACGTAGGTGATTATGTGTTGCTATTCAACTCTCGTTTAAGATTTTTTGCAGGAAAACTTCTCTCTAAATGGGAAGGTCCTTACGTTATCGAAGAGGTCTATCGTTCTGGTGCCATAAAAATCAACAACTTCGAAGGCACAAATCCGAAGGTGGTGAACAGTCAAAGAATCAAACATTATATCTCAGGTAATCCTATAAATGTTGAAACTAATATTATTGAAATCATAACCCTGGAGGAATACATAAGGGACACTTTCCAGAACGTTTCAGACTCCGAAAAGGAATAGGTAAGTGGTACGGTAAGTAAACCGGCTCCAAAACAATTCTAATGGCAATTTTTCTCTGTTTTGGAATATTTAAGAATTTAGGAAAGCAAGAAGTAATCCGGGAAGGACACCCTTACTGGGCCCGCCCCCCTGCCTCGTGGGCACCTCGTGCGCCTCCCGTACTCCGTTTTCTTGCACAATACTTCTCTTGGTCGGTAAAAAATCATTATATAATCTCTAGAAGGTTTTGACCATCGTATCATGCAAAAATCTTCTGTTTTCGTTTCGAGCTGTTTTTCTGACAGATCTAGAGCACCATGACGTCTCCAAGCGCTCCCAAGGATAAGTTTTTTGAGAGGGTTATCAACCCCTATCTCGTGGAGGTGCTGCAACACCCTCAAACCATTGAGATGTGTGAGGGGGTGCTGCCAATCCGCGATGTGGAGGGGCCAAGGCGTACCGGAAGCGTGGAGACAAAGCTCGAAGTTATGGAACAACAAGTTTTCAAGTTCCAAGGGATGGTGGAGCATGGACTCAACGCCAACCAGATGATGATCACGGAGTTCACCAACAACCACAAGCTGGATGCCAAGAACATTGGGGAGACCATCTTCAAGCTACATGAGAAAATCGAGCATCTCCAAGCCCAGATCTATGATCTGCAAAACCAAAACTGTGAGTATGAATATAGATTCAAGCGGATGAGTTTGGCTGCAGATTTGAGGATCTCGGAGACTCGATCATCCTTCTATGATGGTGAGCCTATGCCTTGGAAGACGAACGACAAGCCTACATCATCAACAACTCCTTCTTCACCACCTCCGAGGACATAATCACATGGGTATGGGCACTCCCCTTGGCAACTGCCAAGCTTGGGGGAGGTGCCCTAGTATCGTATCACCATCACACTCCTATCTTTACCATTTTACTTAGTTCGATCCTTTTAGTAATATCTTGATCTAGTAGATTGAAGTTTTGGTATGAATTAGTTTTGAGTTTTGCTTTGTGATCCTTCTATGTAATCGAGTCCGTGAACTATATAATAAACATTAGTGTTGAGTCAAAGGCTTTGCTATCTTGCTATGATTGTCGGATGTTGGGTTCCGGCAGACCCTTAAGGTTCGAACTCTGGGGTGCGCACGAAGATCTCTCCCCTATCTATCTACGTCCGATCATCTCGTGAGATCTAAGCTGAAAATGATGAACAACACAAGGGACACGAGATTTATACTGGTTTGAGCCACCATTGTGGTGTAATACCCTACTCCAGTGTGTGGTGTGGTGGATTGCCTCAGGGGCTGATAATGAACAATACAGCAGAAGAACGGCCTCGCGAGAGGTGTTCTTGAGCTGGTGCGATGAATTGCTTGGGTGAGTTCGATCGCCTCTCTCTCTCTTTCTAGCCTTCCCAAAGTCTGGATCCCCCTACTCTGTGGTGGCTAGCTCTATTTGTAGAGGCCCTGGGCTTCTTCCCAGATATTGAGCGGGAAGGGCGCCAACAACGGCCATTTCAAAGGGGAACATCTAGTACAAGTTATCCTGACTAAAGTTGGTCTTCGCCTGCCAAAAGCACTGGTGATGACGCCGTCTTGGGCTCCACGGTGACCTCCATCCTGCCGCTCCGCTGGTCTTGGTCTTGTTGCACTGGAATGGCAACCTTTGCCTGATGCCTCGGTACTCCACGTCTGTGCTTGCCCCCTTTGCACCAAAGAGGAAACAAGGACACTGCAGGCCGGCGCCCGCCTGGTCTCGATCGTCATGGCTTGCTCACGAGCACCTCACGAGGTACCCTGCCTTGATCTCTCCGCCTCTTCGCGAGCCTGCCTGGCAAGGCCATCCCTGAGGAAGCCTTGCGTCGTCCGCCCCGCGAGGCTTGGCCCCTCGCGAGGGTCTTGAGTCTTGTACTGATGAAGACGGGCCATACTAGGCCACCACTTGAGCCACACCATAGGCCGTAGGCAGGCAAGTCTAGGGACCCCCGTTCCTAGAACGCCGACAGTAGCCCCCGGGCCCAAGGCGCGCTCGGACTTGGCTTAGCGGAGAAGCGAAGGGGCAAGTGCGGAGCGCCTCGGACCCCATCAGCCTGTGGCCTTGGGCGCCGTGTGGCGGTTGATTGGACGTGGGCGTCTCCGCTTCCCCATGCTGTCTCGGCAACCGCTCGAATTGACAAGTCCCTGCATGCAGAAACGGGTCATGATTACCTGCGAACATAGAGGCCGACGGTTGGCTTCCTTCCGGTTATAAATGCTCGAGGACGCAGGCCTCCGCTGTGCACCTCCATCCTTGCCTCCTTCTTTCTCCCCATCCCAGCTACTCGCCATCTCCCATGGCGCCGCCAAAGAGGTTCTCGGTCACAGAGAAGGGGAAGGCTTGTCAGGAAGAGCCAGACCCTTCCCCGGCCAAGCGCGGCCGAGGCCGTCCACGCAAGCATCCTGTGGCTCCCGTAGTGGATTCCCGCGGTCGTAGAGGCGGTCCCCTGCACGGCGATGTTCACCAGATTGTCGAGGGGAGGCGCGCCGTGACTGCACGACCTCCCAGGCCGCGCTTCCACTCGGTGGAGGTGCTGTCAGAGTTCGTCGTGTGGTCGGCGGACCCGACCAGCACCTGGCTCCAGCTTCCCTGCTTCTTTGTAGGTGAACTTCCGGCTGGCGCTCCGGGCGGCCTCTGGCTTCAAGCGGACGGTTGCTGCAGCAGGGCCTCCTGGGCTTCGCTGGAAGTCTCCGTCACCGGGAATGCGGCCCTGACCCGCGGCTGGCAACGTTTGCCCGCGCGCGTGGCCTGAGCCAGCGGTGCACCCTTCACTTCAAGTTCGATGGCGACGCCACCCTCTACATGAGGGTGTTCGGAGAAGACGGTCGCCGCATCGGATGCTGCCCCGAAGACAATGACCGTGGTCAGGTACCCAGGCCCGGCGATGATCTGGATGAAGATGACGGCAGGCGCGCGGTTTGGGGCGCTCGTGGTTCGCCAAGCTTCGGCGGCTCTCCTTTGGACAGCAGCTCCTCCAGTGGTGGCTGCGACCAGCCTCCACACTGTTGCACCTGCCTTGAGGGAGGAAGCGGGTCAGCCCACCGTCGCGCCTCGGTGAAGCGCGAGGAGGAGTCTGACTGAGCTCTGGAGGCAGTATGAGCTCTCGCAGCGAGTTGGTGCCAAGCAAGTCGCGTTTATTTTGTTTTTCTCCCTTCCCTCCGCAAAGAGAAAGTAGTGTAGGGCCCCGTGGGGGCGTCTTGGACTGTTCTTGTTAATTACCATGTTGCTTCCGCCATTTCAGTGCTGTGTTTTTGGGCCGCATGCCCGCGTGCAGGAATTACTTAGCTCGGGGGGACTTGTCATGGTCTTCGCTTCCCGAGGCCAAGGCCTCGCCGCGCGCTTCATGTCCTGCAAGGATTAGTCAGGAGGGGTAGCTTCCTGTCTCAGTTGCGGAGGCGACTGACTCAGGTCCTGTGTTCGCGTCGCGATGCCCGTGGGGCACGGACTGGGAGGGGTGCTCCCGTAGTGGACTTGGATAGGAAAACCTCAAACGACTGGGGTAGAAAACACTCGCGAGGGCGCCCGCGTAGCCCCCTCGCGAGACTTGCTGCCCTCGCGAGACTTGCGCGAGAGAAAATGAGGCAAGTGGGCGAAAAAGAGAAAGAGTCACAAGCTAAGGATGGCAGCAACTCCAATAATACTTCACATAGGAACGAACAAGCCAACTGCAGAAAGCAAATGAAAAGCCGCGTCCGGCACCTAATCTAGTCTTCGATGTCTTCTCACCAGCACGGAGCTAAGTGCTGCCACTAGGCGTGGGCGGGAGCCCCCGAGGCCCGAGGACGGCTCTCCGGAGACTCTGGGGCGTGTACAGCCCCAACTCATTATTACGTGAGAGTGTCACGGGCGTCGAGTTTCACGGGCATTGGCCTTCTTCACAGGCTCCGGGCCTTTCTCGGGGAAAATGAGCTTCACAGGCGTTGGCCTTCTTCACAGGCACCGGGCCTTTCTTGGTTCGTCTAGCTTCACAGGCGTCGGGCCTTCTTTACAGGCTCTGGGCCTTTCTTGGTTCGTCTAGCTTCACAGGCGCCGGGCCTTCTTTACAGGCTCTGGGCCTTTCTTCAAGGGTAGAACTTCCGGAGATGCTGGATGTTCCACGCGTTCGGGATGGGCACCCCCTCCTGAGTCTCCAAGTGTGCAGCGCCGGGCTTGGAGACATGAACAACCTTGAATGGGCCCTCCCACATGGGCGAGAGCTTGTGCAGCCCCTCCCTGGAGAGCACCCGTCTGAGCACGATGTCACCTACCTCGAGGGTCCTGAGGCGGATGTTGCGGCAGTGGTACTGCCGCATTGCTTGCTGGTATCTCGCAGCCCGAAGCGCAGCCTCCCGTCGACATTCCTCCCCAAGCACGAGGTCCACCCCCCACATGGCGTCCTGCTGTGCTTCGTCGAAAGCCAGGACCCGCGCGGAGCGGTGCCTGACCTCGTGGGGAAGGACCGCCTCAGCACCGTATACGAGGAAGAACGGGGTTTCGCCGGTCGACTTGGTAGCGGTAGTACGGATGGACCATAGCACGAACTGAAGCTCGTCGTGCCAGCCTCTGCCGCAGGCCTCCAGCTTCTTCTTGAAGGTTCGGATCTTAAGGCCCTTTAGGACCTCCGCATTGGCGCGCTCAGCTTGGACGTTGCTCCGAGGGTGTGCCACCGAAGCGTAGCATATCTGCATTCCAAGGTTAGCACAATATGTTTTGAAGAGATTGCTGGTGAACTGCGAACCGTTGTCGGTGATGATGCGATTGGGTACCCCAAACCGGCTCATGAGGCCCCTGATGAACTTGACTGCTGAGCTAGCCGGGATGGTGCGGACAACTTCCACTTCGGCCCACTTAGTGAATTTGTCGATGGCGATGTAAAGGTAGGGATAGCCCCCTGGCGCCCGAGGGAATGGGCCAAGGATGTCCAGTCCCCAAACAGCGAACGACCATGAGAGGGGAATGGTCTGAAGGCCCTGAGCTGGCTGGTGAATCTGCTTGGCGTGGAACTGACGGGCTTCACAAGCCTTCACCATCTCGGTTGCGTCGTTGAGTGTTGTTGGCCAATAGAAATCGTTGTGAAACGCCTTGCCGACGAGTGTGCGTGAAGACGAGTGGTGCCCGCAGTCTCCATCATGAATGTCTGCCATCAGCTCTTTTCCTTGCTCCCTGGAGATGCAACGTAGAGTAACATCATTTGGTCGCTTTCGGTAGAGCTCTCTGTCTTGGATGCAGTAGGCCGTGGTCTGCCGCGCCATGCGCTTCGCGTCCTCCTCCTTCTCCGGTAGGGTCCCTTGCATCAAGTAATCCTTGAACTCTATGGTCCAACATCCCTCCTGAGGCTCCAGCGCCAGGAGTAAGCGTCCCCTGAGGTTGGGCCACAGGCCGGGGCACCCGAGGCAGGCGGTTGAGGGAGCTCCTCCCTAGGCTGTGCCGTGCTTGATAGTGGTGGCGCCGCCGAGGGTTTGAAGAGTCGCTCCTCAAAGACGCCAGGCTCCTGACGCAGTCGCCTGGATGCCCTCTTGGTGATGTCATCAGCCTCTTGATTGGTGGCGCGAGGCACGTGTTGCAACTCCAGCCCCCAAAACTGTTTCTCCATCCTGCGGACCTCCACGAGATACGCTTCCATGTGCTCGTCCTTCGGCTCGTATACCTTGTTGGAGAAGTTGATGAGGAGTTGTGAATCGCCCTTGATGATGAGGCGCTTTACCCCCAAGGCGATTGTAGCTTTCAAGCCCGCTGTCAGGCCCTCGTACTCCGCTATGTTGTTGGAGACTGAGGGAGTCCTGGATTAGGGGGTGTCCGGATGGCCGGACTATGACCTTTGGCCGGACTCCCGGACTATGAAGATACAAGATTGAAGACTTCGTCCCGTGTCCGGATAGGACTTTCCTTGGCGTGGAAGGAAAGCTTGGTGATATGATATGAAGATCTCCTCCCATTGTAACAGACTCTATGTAACCCTAGCCCTCTCCGGTGTCGATATAAACCAGAGAGTTTTAGTCCGTAGGACGAACAACCATCATACCATAGGCTAGCTTCTAGGGTTTAGCCTCTCTGATCTCGTGGTAGATCAACTCTTGTACTACCCATATCATCAATATTAATCAAGCAGGAGTAGGGTTTTACCTCCATCGAGAGGGCCCGAACCTGGGTAAAAACATCGTGTCCCTTGTCTCCTATTACCATCCGCCTAGACGCACAGTTCGGGACCCCCTACCCGAGATCCGCTGGTTTTGACACCGACATTGGTGCTTTCATTGAGAGTTCCTCTGTGTCGTCACCGTCAGGAAGGATGCCGCACCCTGTCTTTAAAGACGGCGCTGTTGCTAAAGGAGCTTTGGTTGTCGGCCAAACTCTCCGGCTAGGCAGTTTTTTGATGACCGCCTGTTCGGCCGCCGCGCCGGCGATGACCTCTCGGGTCATCGAAAGCAATCTCCAGATCAGCTCGAAACTTGCCGAGCAGTTAGATCCGATGGATCTCTCTTCCCTAAATGAGCTCTTGGATCGCATCGCCGCCCTGGGAGTCGCTACAGATTACGGCCAGATTGGGCTTAAACCCGATCAGAGAGAGATCGACTCTCCCTAGGTCACCCACCACGTTGAAGCTCTTGGATCGCATCGCCGCCCTGGGAGTCACTACAGATTACGGCCAGATTGGGCTTAAACCCGATCAGAGAGAGATCGACTCTCCCCAGGTCACCCACCACGTTGAAGTGGTGGAAGAACAATGTGGCGAATCTTCGCCCATCCTAAGGACTAGATGTGTCCGGATTCCTGATCCCTCCAAGCCGGACATCCGCGGAGGGGAGGACGTCGCCCAAGCCCTAAACCTAAAGTCAGGCAGCATGCCTGATTCATTGAATAATGTCCAAGAAAACAAGCTTCCGAATTCGGAAATTTCTTGGCCCTTGAGTCTTAGATCGGGCGAGGTTCCGGATTTAAATCCACCCGCCCACCCAAATATAAGGGATCTATCCCAAATACGGCAAGAGCCCGGGGAAACAGTACACCACTACTGGGCCAGATTCCTCCTGGTTATGAACAGGATAAAGGACTGCCGTGAGAAGGACGCAATTTCATTCTTCTGTAACAACTACACGGACATCGGAATCCTCAACGCCATAAGTCGCCGCGAAATTACATGCTTCACCGACTTGACATCCATAGTACGAAAGTACGGTGCGACAGAAAGTGTTCGGAAAACCGAAACAAAATTCTGGGACAATACGACGCCAAATACAATCTCAGTCCGGAACAAAAGGGCGCATTATCGCCAGGCACCTGGGCCAAACAACAAAAAACAAAAACCCTCTATAGGGTATGGAACCATACTGGAGGGATGGCTCAATGGACCCTGTAAAATTCATAGTACAGAGGAAGTCACACCAACCCATAGCCTTAGAGCATGTTGGATACTCCGGCAAATGGCCAGAAGTGGTGAGGAGCTTCTAATCCTAGAATCCGCAGAACACCACCCCAGAAACGCCAGTATGGTATCAACAGTCTTTGAGACTTTCGCATCAAACAATGCGAGGAAATGAACGCTCCGCAGCCTTACCGAAGTCTACCAAGTAGCAACAATAAACCCATGGAAGGACACGGCTATTACCTTTAATGCCAGTGACGAACCTAAATTCCGGACAGCCTGAGAACCAGCTGCACTGGTCCTTAGTCCGATAGTGGACGGCTTCCGGCTTACAAAGGTACTCATGGACGGTGGCAGCGTACTAAACCTCATCTATGAGGAAACCCTGCGAAAATTGGAAATAGACTGGAGCCGCATTGAGCGAAGCAACACAACCTTTAGAGGAATAATCCCTAGCCGAGAAGTGTGCTGTTCAGGGAGAATCACACTGGATGTGGTGTTCAGCACGCCGGATAATTATAGATCCGAGGAGGTCACATTTCAAGTGGCCCTGTTCAGCAGCGGATACCACCTCTGTTGGGGCGAGAAGCATTCACAATTTTTCAAGCTATACCCCATTACGGGTACATGAAGCTCAAAATGCACGGACCCAGCGGAATCATCACTCTTGCTGGTGATCCGGACACAGCGCTCCGCACCGAAAACAAGACAGCCGCACTGGCCCTCGAGGCATTATCTGAAGCCCTGGCGGCCGAGGAACTAACTATGTTGCACTCCACGGTGGACAGGGACGACGTGATACTCGACAAAAGATCCAAGTCCACCTCCTTCAAGCCGGCAAACGAAATAGTCAAGTTCCAAGTCCATCCAACGGACACTACAAAAATGGCCTCCATCGGGGCACAACTAAAACCTGATGTAGACGCTGCACTCAGAGAATTCCTACGAGAAAATTGGGACATTTTTGCCTGGCACCCTTCAGACATGCCAGGAATCCCACGCAGGCTGGCCGAGCACAGCCTGAACATCCTAAAAGGATTCAAGCCCGTTAAGCAGACTCTTCGGCGTTTCTCCGAACCTAAGAGACAAGCCATGGGAGAGGAGCTAGCAAAACTACTGGAAGCCGGATTCATCAAAGATATAAAACATCCGGACTGGCTAGCAAACCTGGTGACGGTACCAAAGAAGGACAAATCCTGGCGCCTATGCGTCAATTTCAAAGACCTAAATAAGGCTTGCCCAAAGGATCCCTTCCCCCTCCCCCGCATTGATCAAATCATCGATGCCACTGCAGGACACGATTCATTGTGTTTCCTTGATGTGGCTACCACCAAATCAAGATGGCAGAGTCAGACCAAGCCGCAATGGCATTCATCACCCCATACGGCCCATTCTGCTTCAACATGATGCCCTTCGGGTTCAAAAACACCGGCGCAACATATCAGCGCATGATTCAGACATGTCTGGCCAACCAGGTCGGCAAAACAGTTGAAGCGTACGTGGATGACGTGGTCGTCAAAACCAAACACATCGAAACTCTAATAGACGACTTGAGGGTCACATTCAATAACCTCCGAACATATGACATTAGGCTCAACCCAGAAAAATGTGTTTTCGGCGTACCAGCCGGAAAGCTCTTGGGCTTCATTGTATCCGGTAGAGGAATTGAAGCAAACCCAGCCAAGATCCGAGCTCTGTCACAATTGGATATTCCAAAAGATCTCAAGCAAATACAAAAGTTGACTGGATGCGTGGCGGCTCTAAGCCGCTTCATCTCCCGCTTGGGGGAAAAGGCATTACCCCTTTACCGCCTCCTCCGGTGCACCGCACACTTCGAGTGGACGGGTGCCGCAATGGCCGGACTCAAAGAAATAAAAGCCATACTGGCAACAAACCCTGTCCTTGCCGCGCCGAACATCGGCGAACCAATGTTGTTATACATCGCGGCAACTCACCAAGTTGTAAGCGCAGTCCTCGTCGTCGAACGAGAAACGGACGAACACAAATTCCCTATCCAAAAACCAGTGTACTACGTGTCCACTGTCCTCACTCCATGCAAGTCCCGGTACCCGCATTACCAAGAAATAGCATACGCAGTGTTCATGGCATCCTGGAAGCTACGACACTACTTTCAAGAGTGTTCGATAACAGTAGCCTCCGAAGTACCTCTTAACGATATCATAAACAACCACGACGCAACAGGCTGGATTGCCAAATGGGACATTGAGCTCCTCCCGTTTGACATAACATATAAGCCACGGCCAGCCATCAAGTCGCAAGCCTTGGACGACTTTGTCGCTGAATGGACCGAACCGAACTCCCTAAAGAGTACGGCACATATTCCAACTGGACCATGCACTTTGACGACTCCAAAATGTTGGCGGGTCTAGGGGCTGGCATCGTCTTGACGTCCCCAACAGGAGATACAGTTCAATGTCTACTCCAGATAATGTATACGGACTCCAACAATGCAGCCGAATACGAGGCCCTGGTACATGGCCTCCGGATGGCAGTCTCCATGGGCATTCAACGCCTAGAGGTGCGGGGGGATTCGAACCTCGCGATATCCCAAATAAATGGAGACTTCGATGCCAAAGATCTGAAAATGGCAGCTTACCGCAACGCCGTCCTAAATATGTCAGCTCGGTTCAAAGGGCTGGAATTCCACCATATAGCCCGGGAAAATAATCAGGGAGCGGACGTCCTGGCATGCATCGGCGCAAAGCGCGACGCAGTCCCCCCCAACATTTTCCTGGAAAGGCTATTCAAGCCATCCGTACAGTGGGAAGGTGTAACGCCCCGGATTCGATGCGCCAGGTGTCTGCCAGTTATTCGTCGTCGTTGCCATGTCATTTGCTTGCGTGTTGCATTTGGCCATGTCATCATCTGCATTTCATCTTCATGTTTTTCAAAACTTGCATCCGTTCGGGTTCTGCCGGTTCTCTCCGTTGTCCGTTCTGAGCCCGACCACACTCGCACGCGCCCGCGGCACCTCCGAAATATTATTTTATAAGTGGCATTAAAATGTTCTCGGAATAGGTTGCAACTTGTCGTGCGGTCTTATTATAGTGTAGACAGACCGCCTGCCAAGTTTCTTCGCATTCGGAGTTCGTTTGGTAGCCCAACTGTCATCTGTAGCGGCACCCTTGCCGGTTTATTCGTCGGGTGTTTTCGGTCTCCGAAAACCCGTGCCGGGCTGCTATCTCTTCTCTCCTTATAGCCTAGCCTATCTACACAACCCACCAACCCCTCTCCTAGTCGCTCTCCAATCCGGAGCCGTCCGATGGCGATCCGAGGCTCCGAAACGGCCTCAAACCCCCTAACCCTAGGCCCCTGCCTATTTAAACACCCTCACATGCCAATTTTGGCCTCCTCCACCTCCCCCACATTGTTTTCCGTGCCCTAATCATCAGCCGCCGCTGCCCTCTTCGTGTTCCATGCCGGCCACCTCCTTAGCACCATGCCATTGGTCGCACAGCCGCAGCCGCCGGCCACATCCAACCGCACGCGACCACGTCGCCCTTGCCTCCTCCCATCTCCCCGCGCGGCCCGCCGGGCCCGAAGCAGGCCCGCCCGAGCTCATCGGGGCCCGGGGCAGCCCGCACCACACCACCGTCTCCGATCTGGATCGGGAGCCCGTTCCTCCCGAGCTCCACCCCGCGCATCTCCCCCGCCTCGCTACCCGCCGTGCCGGCGTCCGCCGTCGTCGCCGCCGGAGGCCGCCGTCCTCGCCCGCACCAACCCCGCCGGATCTAGGTCGCGCCGCCGCCAGCCATCTCTCCTCTCTCCCCGTCGCCTCCTTCCGCTAACCTCGCTCTCTCTCTTCTCCCCGCAGGCCGCCGCAGCCATGGCCTTCGTCGCCGCCCGAGGTTCCCCTGCGCCGCCGCCTCTGGGAATGGACTCCCCAGGGCCAGATCCATCCGGATCCGGCCAGGACCGCCGCCCCTTGGTTGCAATTATGGAGTAGTCTAGCATGTCATTTTCGTGCTCTACTTTTGCTTCAAAATGTTTCCTGGCAGATTGTTTACATGTTATTCAATTTTGCCAAGGTTGTTGTAGTTGATCCTTGCACCCTATGAACTTGCTATTGCCATGCTTAGCTTCACAAACATGCCTTCTTACTATTGGTTTCCTTGCCATGCCATGTTTTGCTCTGTAGTGAGTTGCACAAGCTCATTAACATGCCTTCATAATTATGTTTCTGCCATGTTTGAATCTGTAATATAACTTGCTATGTTTACATGGGTGCCATCATATTTTCTGATCCTTTTTGGCTCATGGTCACTAAAGGACATTTGATCTATGCATTTAGTAGATTCATGTCATGCCTTTGTTTGCCATGATAAGTTCCTGTAACATGTTGTTTGATGGCTCTAAACATTGCAACCTGATGTTATTTTCTGCACAATCTGAAACTGTTATAACTTGCAATCTTGCCATGTATGTTTGAGCATGTTCTAATGATTTCTGGAGATAGATCAGTGTTCATGTTTTGTTATGCTTTACCTGTACATAATGCCCATGCCTTTTGTTTTCTTGTTGAGGTCCTGTAGCATGTTATTTTGATGCTTGCAATATGCCTAGTTGCTGTTTTGGACAGCTTGTCCTTTAAACTTGTTTCATGTGTGTGTGTTGAACCGTTGCTCCGTTTTAAGTGTGCTCTATATGAAACTTGCTTAGAATTGCATGTAGTTTCATATTATCATGTTGCATCCTTGTTTTGAGGTGTTTGCTTGATGTTTGG
Source organism: Triticum aestivum (assembly GCF_018294505.1). NCBI lineage: Eukaryota > Viridiplantae > Streptophyta > Magnoliopsida > Poales > Poaceae > Triticum > Triticum aestivum. The sequence continues at coordinate 365,166,537 of NC_057807.1, forward strand.
ATGCATTTTGCATCAATGCCATGTTTAACTTGTTTTGCTCATATCTTCTAGGCCGTAGCCCCGAACTAAATGAACTTTATATGTAACTTGACTAGAATCTCGTGTAGATCATCTTGATGCATCTTAACTTGCTGTTTAACAACTTGAACATAAGGTTTATTTAGATCTGGACCAACTTCGAAATATGCATATGAGGACTTACCGGAATTGTTATATGTTGTTCCCGGCCTCATTTAAACTTGCCTTAGTATGTTGCTCTTGTTTGCATCATCTCTTGCCATGAGTAGCTTCATGTAGTCTTGTCTTGCATCATACTTGTTTGTGCATCATGCCTTGTTCATGTGTGGTGTGTTTACCTTGTTGTGTGCTTCTTTTCGATAGTTCCCGTATCGTTGCGATCGTGAGGATTCGTTCGTCTACGCTTGGTTCGGCTTCATCTGTTCGTCTTCTTCATGGACTCATGCTTCTTCCTTGCGGGATTTCAGGCAAGATGACCGCTACCCTGGATCTCACTACTATCATTGTTATGCTAGTTGCTTCGTTCTATCGCTATGCTGCGCTACCTATCACCTGTTTATCAAGCCATCCCAAATTGCCATGAACCTCTAACCTTTGACACCTTTCCTATGCAAACCGTTGCCTGGCTATGTTACCGCTTTGCTCAGCCCTCTTATAGCGTTGCTAGTTGCAGGTGAAGTTGAAGATTTCTCCATGGTGGACAGGATTTTGGTTGGGATATCACAATATCTCTTATATTATTGATGCATCTATATATTTGGTAAAGGGTGGAAGGCTCGGCCTTATGCCTGATGTTTTGTTCCACTCTTGCCGCCCTAGTTTTCCGTCATACCGGTGTTATGTTCCCGGATTTTGCGTTCCTTACGCGGTCGGGTGATTTATGGGACCCCCTTGACAGTTCGCTTTGAATAAAACTCCTCCAGCAAGGCCCAACCTTGGTTTTACCATTTGCCTCACCACCACCTACATTTCCCTTGGGAGTAATTAACCCAAGGGTCATCTTTATTATAGCCCCCCCCCCCCCGGGCCAGTGCTTGTCTAAGTGTTGGTCCAAACCATAGCCACTTGCAGCGCCACCTCGGGGAAACTCGAGGTCTGGTTTTAGTTGTACGTAGTGTTCATCCGGTGTTGCCCTGAGAACGAGATATGTGCAGCTCCTATCAGGATTGTCGGCGCATCGGGCGGTCTTGCTGGTCTTGTTTTACCATTGTTGAAATGTCTTGTAAACCGGGATTTCGAGTCTGATCGGGTCTTCCTGGGAGAAGGTATATCCTTCGTTGATCGCGAGAGCTTATCATGGGCTAAGTTGGGACACCCCTGCAGGGTATAATCTTTCGAAAGTCGTGCCTGGGGTTATAGGCAGATGGGAATTTGTTAATGTCCGGTTGTAGATAACTTGACACCAGATCCGAATTAAAATGCATCAACCGTGTGTGTAGCCGTGATGGTCTCTTTTCGGCGGAGTCCGGGAAGTGAACACGGTTTCTTGGTTATGCTTGACGTAAGTAGGAGTTCAGGATCACTTCTTGATCACTACTAGCTTCACGATCGTTCCTTTGCTCTCTTCTCGCTCTTATTTGCGTATGTTAGCCACCATATCATGCTTAGTCGCTGTTGCAACCTCACCACTTTACCCCTTCCTTTCCCATTAAGCTTTGCTAGTATTGATACCCATGGTAATGGGATTGCTGAGTCCTCGTGGCTCACAGATTACTACAACAACAGTTGCAGGTACAGGTTCTGCGATGATCATGACGCGAGAGCGATGTTACTTGTTTTGGAGTTCTTCTTCTGCTTCTTCTTCGATCAAGGGATAGGTTCCAGGTCGGCAGCCTGGCTAGCAGGGTGGATGTCGTTTGAGTTTCTGTTTGTGTTTCATCCGTAGTCGGATGGTGATCTTATGTTTTGTGATGTTGTATTCGTGTGGCATTCTATGCCTCTTGTATGTATCTCCGTCTATTATGTAATGTTGATGTAATGATATCCACCTTGCAAAAGCGTTTCAATATGCGGGTCTATCCTTGGTGGGACCTTCAAGTTCCTTTTGGATAGGGTCGCATATTGGACGTGACAAGTTGGTATCAGAGCCTCGACCGACCTTAGGAGCCCCCTTGTTTGATCGTGTAGTTTGGCCGTTGTTGAGTCTAGAAGAAAACTGTTTTCGGAGTCTAGTTATACCGGAGAGTAGGAATTCTTTTACTCCTCATCCCCTTCGTCGCTCTGGTAAGGGATCTTGACGTAGGTGTTTTGGATTACTCCTCTTCCCTTTCAAACTTTCTTTAGGATCACCGCAGTTGGTTTTTCGTTCGTTGTTCCTCAGCTCTTTTCATCCGGTGCTTTTCTCGTCAAGTTAACTCGAGCCTCTACATCATTGAGTTCAATCCTCAGTTGTTTTCTTTCCCACCCCCCCTCCCCTTTCTTCTTCTCAGAACCGGAGTCCGTAATCGAGTATCCGTCCTACTCGTGCGAAGTCTTTGCTTTCTTTCCTCAATGATCTCAACCGATGTTTTCTCTTCAAGTTATTTGTCGATTTTCCCCTTCCAAGTTGCCTTAGTTTTCCCGCCCTTCCACCCTTTTTCTTCCCGGAGTCTGACTCTCTTTCGACCATCAATTTCACTCGTGCGAAGCCTCTTCAGTCTTCCCTCAATTATTTCAACCGGTGAATTCTCGTTTCGTTCGACATTCTTCATCTCTTTTCCGGTGGACTCAATTCAAGTTTTTCGGGTTTATCATATTCTTTTCCTCAGATCAAGTGTTCTCCTTGTTCGTTCGCCTCTCGCCAGTTTATCATTCCAGAGTTCGGAAGACATCTCAGGAGATTCATCTGTGTTCCAATTAATTGAGGTTGTCACCTCATTCAAATATTTCAATTATTCCGGTGCATCATCTATCTGTTCATCATCCCTTTCCAACGGTGTTTTCTCTTTAGTGGGCCCTAACCCACAGGTCTTTTCCCAGGATCTTACCTGACTCTTCTAATTCCCCCGAAGTTATTCTAAATTCTTTTCGGAGTTTGACGTAAGAATGCATTTCATTAGTCAGATGTCTTTCCAAGATTTCGTTCATATTCTTTTAATTGTTAGCTCTCCCTCCCCCTTCGCTTTTCATTCTCCCGGAGTATCTCAGTTATTTTGGTGGTGTTTCTCGTCATCATTTGAAGATCGAAGAAGAGTTTTCCCTCTCAATCTTGTCTGTTCTCCCGAAGATTCGTGGTTCTAGCTTCATATCATCCTCTCGAATTATTTCAGTTTGTCAGATATTCTTTCTTACCATCCGGAGTATGTCAGGAGTTGTTTTCCCATTTCTTTTCACCGAAGGCCATCGTTCCAGAAGAATTCTTCGCCCTCATCATAACAGCTATCGTCCTCTAATTATCCCGGTGCTTCGTTCAAGTGTTCTTTAATCAGCTCATGATCTCTTTGTTCTTTTGCATCTAAATCCCCTCGAGCATATTTGTTCTTCTAAATCTTCCCAGTGATTCATTCTCTTTCGTCAGTCATTTCCGACTTCTTACGGTGGTTCGTTCAAGATTCTTTTCCTTGATTATCATTCAATCCATTCGTTTCTTTCCAATCATACCGGTGGTTCAAGAAGACTCTCTCAAGTTTGGTGCTATCCCTTCTCAAGTTTGCGATATGTCACTTCTCAATCCTTTCCAAGAAGAATAAGTAGTATGTAAAATCCATTGCTTGTCATCAATTTAATTTGATGAAGGATAAGCATACAATAAATCTTATTCTTATTTCATCCAAGTGATTAATCCCTTCCTTCGGAGTTTGTTCTTGATGAATAAATTCTAGTTCCAAGTGTTTTCATCTTTTCTTTTCCAGAGTTCAATTTCCTCAGCTATTTTGTCGGATCCTCCATCTAAATCATCGCAAGGCTCATCTTATTCTTCCATCCTTGAATTCTATGTCATCATCATTTTGTCACCGGAGTTCTTCATGGTGGTTCTTCATGACTTATTTCATTCTTCAAGTTTTCATCAAGATTTAGTTGCTGGAGTTCAAGTATCTTTTCTTCTCATCTCCAAGTGCAATTAATTCTCCGTGTTCTTGTGAAGTGGAGTTTTGCGTTTCTTAGTTTTTTTTCTCAGCTATCCAATCATTTCCATTTGTGGTCGGTTATCACCTCATAATCTTGAGATGTTATCTATAAAACCACAACAAGCTTATTCTTTCGTTGTTGATTTTCTCAACAATGCCATTTAAACCTTCCTTCTAAAGATGCTTTCTATGTCATTCGTGGCACAAGCTGTCATTTTCTTCTCCGTTCTTTCATTCAACTCTTTCAATCTTTTCCTGAGGTTTTGTGTCATGTATTCATCAAGTATCATTCCATCCTCTCAAGTTCTTGTTCTATTCCTTCCATTTTCAGCCGGAGTGCTGCCTAAATCCTTTTAGTCTTATTCGTTTTTTCATCTCGTTCTAACCGGAGTGCTTTCATAGTCTATCTGATTCCGTGAGCTTTCGATTCTCGTCATTCTCGTCGTCCCTCTCTTCTTCTCGAGTGCTCTCGATTCTTTGCTTCTTCTCTTGAGTTCTTTTTTCTCCTCATCCCTTTTCCCTTCCGTCTCGGTCCTAAGATCTCGGGACGAGATCTCTTGTTAGTGGAGGAGTGTTGTAACGCCCCGGATTCAATGCGCCAGGTGTCTGCCAGTTATTCATCGTCGTTGCCATGTCATTTGCTTGCGTGTTGCATTTGGCCATGTCATCATCTGCATTTCATCTTCATGTTTTTCAAAACTTGCATCCGTTCGGGTTCTGCCAGTTCTCTCTGTTGTCCGTTCTGAGCCCGACCACACTCGCACGCGCCCGCGGCACCTCCGAAATATTATTTTATAAGTGGCATTAAAATGTTCTCAGAATGGGTTGCAACTTGTCGTGCGGTCTTATTATAGTGTAGACAGGCCGCCTGCCAAGTTTCGTCGCATTCGGAGTTCGTTTGGTAGCCCAACCGTCATCTGTAGTGGCACCCTTGCCGGTTTATTCGTCGGGTGTTTTCGGTCTCCGAAAACCCGTGCCGGGCTGCTATCTCTTCTCTCCTTATAGCCTAGCCCATCTACACAGCCCACCAACCCCTCTCCTAGTCGCTCTCCAATCCGGAGCCATCCGATGGCGATCCGAGGCTCCGAAACGGCCTCAAACCCCCTAACCCTAGGCCCCTGCCTATTTAAACACCCTCACATGCCAATTTTGGCCTCCTCCACCTCCCCCACATTGTTTTCCGCGCCCTAATCATCAGCCGTCGCCGCCCTCTTCGTGTTCCGCGCCGGCCACCTCCTTAGCGCCACTTGGCGCCATGCCATTGGTCGCGCAGCCGCAGCCGCCGGCCACAGCCAACCGCGCGCGACCACGTCGCCCTTGCCTCCTCCCACCTCCCCACGCGGCCCGCCGGGCCCGAAGCAGGCCCGCCCGAGCCCATCGGGGCCCGGGGCAGCCCGCACCACGCCGCCGTCTCCGATCTGGATCGGGAGCCCGTTCCTCCCGAGCTCCACCCCGCGCATCTCCGCCGCCTCGCTATCCGCCGTGCCGGCGTCCACCGTCGTCGCTGTCCTCGCCGCACCAACCCCGCCGGATCTAGGTCGCGCCGCCGCCAGCCATCTCTCCTCTCTCCTCGTCGCCTCCTTCCGCTAACCTTGCTCTCTCTCTCTCTCTTCTCCCCGCAGGTCGCCGCAACCATGGCCTTCATCGCCGCCCGAGGTTCCCCTGCGCCGCCGCCTCCGGGAATGGACTCCCCGGGGCCAGATCCGTCCGGATCCGGCTGGGACCACCGCCCCATGGCCTCCTCCGCCCTTACCGGCCTTGCCGGATCCCGCCGCCGCCATGGGTTAGCTCGGGAGCGAGCAGAGGAGCCGCTCGCTCCCCGTGCCCGTTGACTGCGCCCCAGTCGCCTGCGTGGGCCCCAGCCCAGCAGCGCCAGGCCCCGGCCCAGCCCCCCAGCCGGCCTGCCTCCTCCGTCCTGGGCCGAAGCCCGCTAGGTGATCCCCGCCTAAATCCCGCCCCGGTCGTCGTATAGTTACTCTGCGCTCACCTGTTTTTTTCCTGAAAATGACAAAGTCCCTATATTTTTGCATAATCATGCCATGTTCATCGCATCGTATCCCTGTATCTGTAGCTCTGTTTTGTGCATGTAATATGTTAAATTGTTCGACTCAATGAGTACTTCATTTCATTCCATTGCATCATATTCATTTGAGCTCATCTTGATGCCTGAATCATCGTTGCAAGAGTGCTTCGTGATTTTGTCTGCTGTCTGTTAACAGAACATGCTCATTTTTCATTTTTGCCATGATTGATGTGTGCATCCTATGAGGTTGATGTCTACATGTGTTTTGATCTATGTTATGTCTTCTTTACAGAGGTGCTTGCCATGTATTTTTGTGATCAATGTGGTGACTAGCACAAGCATGCAAACTAGGCTTTGTGATATTGCTGATTTCAGTCCCTGTTCTGCTGTTATTTTGATGCCATGTAAACATGATGCTATAGAGAGATCCATGCTTATTTTGAGATACTTCAGTAAGGGTGTTTTGAACATATGGTTATTGTCTATCCATTAATGCCCTTGGTTGAAATTATGGAGTAGTCTAGCATGTCATTTTCGTGCTCTACTTTTGCTTCAAAATGTTTCCTGGCAGATTGTTTACATGTTATTCAATTTTGCCAAAGTTGTTGTAGTTGATCCTTGCACCCTATGAACTTGCTATTGCCATGCTTAGCTTCACAAACATGCCTTCTTACTGTTGGTTTCCTTGCCATGCCATGTTTTGCTCTGTAGTGAGTTGCACAAGCTCATTAACATGCCTTCATAATTCTGTTTCTGCCATGTTTGAATCTATAATATAACTTGCTATGTTTACATGGGTGCCATCATATTTTCTGATCCTTTTTGGCTCATGGTCACTAAAGGACATTTGATCTATGCATTTAGTAGATTCATGCCATGCCTTTGTTTGCCATGATAAGTTCCTGTAACATGTTGTTTGATGGCTCTAAACATTGCAACCTGATGTTATTTTCTGCAAAATCTGAAACTGTTCTAACTTGCAATCTTGCCATGTGTGTTTGAGCATGTTCTAGTGATTTCTGGAGATAGATCAGTGTTCATGTTTTGTTATGCTTTACCTGTACATAATGCCCATGCCTTTTGTTTTCTTCTTGAGGTCCTGTAGCATGTTATTTTGATGCTTGCAATATGCCTAGTTGCTGTTTTGGACGGCTTGTCCTTTAAACTTGTTTCATGTGTGTGTGTGTGTTGAACCGTTGCTCCGTTTTGAGTGTGCTCTATATGAAACTTGCTTAGAATTGCATGTAGTTTCATATTATCATGTTGCATCCTTGTTTTGAGGTGTTTGCTTGATGTTTGGATGCATTTTGCATCAATGCCGTGTTTAACTTGTTTTGCTCATATCTTCTAGGCCGTAGCCCCGAACTAAATGAACTTTATATGTAACTTGACTAGAATCTCGTGTAGATCATCTTGATGCATCTTAACTTGATGTTTGACAACTTGAACATAAGGTTTATTCAGATCTGGACCAACTTCGAAATATGCATATGAGGACTTACGGGAATTGTTATATGTTGTTCCCGGCCTCATTTAAACTTGCCTTAGTATGTTGCTCTTGTTTGCATCATCTCTTGCCATGAGTAGCTTCATGTAGTCTTGTCTTGCATCATACTTGTTTGTGCATCATGCCTTGTTCATGTGTGGTGTGTTTACCTTGTTGTGTGCTTCTTTTCAATAGTTCTCGTATCGTTGCGATCGTGAGGATTCGTTCGTCTACGCTTGGTTCGGCTTCATCCGTTCGTCTTCTTCATGGACTCGTTCTTCTTCCTTGCGGGATTTCAGGCAAGATGACCGCTACCCTGGATCTCACTACTATCATTGCTATGCTAGTTGCTTCATTTTATCGCTATGTTGCGCTACCTATCACTTGTTTATCAAGCCATCCCAAATTGCCATGAACCTCTAACCTTTGACACCTTTCCTATGCAAACCGTTGCTTGGCTATGTTACCGCTTTGCTCAGCCCTCTTATAGCATTGCTAGTTGCAGGTGAAGTTGAAGATTCCTCCATGGTGGACAGGATTTTGGTTGGGATATCACAATATCTCTTATATTATTAATGCATCTATATATTTGGTAAAGGGTGGAAGGCTCGGCCTTATGCCTGATGTTTTGTTCCACTCTTGCCACCCTAGTTTTCCATCATACCGGTGTTATGTTCTCGGATTTTGCGTTCGTTATGCGGTCGGGTGATTTATGGGACCCCCTTGATAGTTCGCTTTGAATAAAACTCCTCCAGCAAGGCCCAACCTTGGTTTTACCATTTGCCTCACCACCACCTACATTTCCCTTGGGAGTAATTAACCCAAGGGTCATCTTTATTATAGCCCCCCCCCCCCGGGCCAGTGCTTGTCTAAGTGTTGGTCCGAACCAGAGCCACTTGCAGCGCCACCTCGGGGAAACTCGAGGTCTGGTTTTAGTTGTACGTAGTGTTCATCTGGTGTTGCCCTGAGAACGAGATATGTGCAGCTCCTATCGGGATTGTCGGCGCATCGGGCGGTCTTGCTGGTCTTGTTTTACCATTGTCGAAATGTCTTGTAAACCGGGATTCCGAGTCTGATTGGGTCTTCCTGGGAGAAGGTATATCCTTCGTTGATCGCGAGAGCTTATCATGGGCTAAGTTGGGACACCCCTGCAGGGTATAATCTTTCGAAAGCCGTGTCTGCAGTTATAGGCAGATGGGAATTTGTTAATGTCCGGTTGTAGATAACTTGACACCAGATCCGAATTAAAACGCATCAACTGTGTGTGTAGCCGTGATGGTCTCTTTTCGGCGGAGTCCGGGAAGTGAACACGGTTTCTGGGTTATGCTTGACGTAAGTAGGAGTTCAGGATCACTTCTTGATCATTGCTAGCTTCACGACCGTTCCTTTGCTCTCTTCTCGCTCTTATTTGCGTATGTAAGCCACCATATCATGCTTAGTCGCTGCTGCAACCTCACCACTTTACCCCTACTTTCCCATTAAGCTTTGCTAGTCTTGATACCCATGGTAATGGGATTGCTGAGTCCTCGTGGCTCACAGATTACTACAACAACAGTTGTAGGTACAGGTTATGCGATGATCATGACGCGAGAGCGATGTTACTTGTTTTGGAGTTCTTCTTCTGCTTCTTCTTCGATCAGGGGATAGGTTCCAGGTCGGCAGCCTGGGCTAGCAGGGTGGATGTCGTTTGAGTTTCTGTTTGTGTTTCATCCGTAGTCGGATGGTGATCTTATGTTTTGTGATGTTGTATTCGTGTGGCATTCTATGCCTCTTGTATGTATCTCCGTCTATTATGTAATGTTGATGTAATGATATCCACCTTGCAAAAGCGTTTCAATATGCGGGTCTATCCTTGGTGGGACCTTCGAGTTCCTTTTGGATAGGGTCGCATATTGGGCGTGACAGAAGGGGAATCCGGAATTAACAATCCGGACCAGGCCGCATCACCTGACGTCGAACACCCTGACACAACGGAAGACTCCATCAATGAAGTCACACCTTTAGCCCACGTAATAATGGCAGTAATTGCCCCATGGACAGAACCATTCTTAGCCTACTTAACTAGGCAGGAACTCCCCGAGGACCAAAATGAGGCACGCTGCATAGTGCGGCGATCTAAAGCCTATAAAGTCCAAGAATGAGAGCTTTATAAGAAAAGCACCATCGGAGTCCTTCAAAGGTGTATCTCCGAAGAAGAAGGGCGGAACCTTCTGGCGGAAATTCACGCCGGACTCGGCGGACACCATGCCACAGCCCGAGCACTTGTAAGCAACGCCTTCCATACCGGATTTTATTGGCCGACGGCCCGGGCAGACGCTCAGGACTTAGTGCAGTGATGCGTCGGTTGCCAATTATTCGCTAATCAAAGCCACATGCCGCCTACTGCCCTACAAACCATACCCATTACCTGGCCTTTTGCGGTCTGGGGGCTTGACATGGTTGGACCCCTTAAAGGAGGAACCCACAAGCAAAAATATCTACTGGTCATGGTGGAAAAATTCACCAAATGGATAGAGGCCAAGCCTGTAAAGACGGTCGAATCCGGACCGGTGATAGACTTCATATCCGGGGTTGTACACCGTTACGGCGTCCCCCACAGCATCATAACTGACAACGGCACAAACTTTACAGCCGACGAAGTTAAACTCTGGTGCAAAAACATGGGCATCAAGCTCGACTACGCTTCAGTCTATCACCCACAAACTAACGGTCAAGTCGAGCGAGCCAATGGTCTCATCATGAGCGGCATCAAACCCATACTAGTGCGATCCCTCAAGGAATCTAACACGCACTGGGTAGAGGAGCTTGACTCTGTACTCTGGGGGCTGCGGACCACGCCGAATCGCACTACCAGATTCACACCATTTTTTATGGTATACGGCACAGAGGCAGTCCTGCCCTGCGACATAATTCATGACTCACCTCGCGTGTGCATGTACGAAGAAAGAGAAGCCGAGCTCGATCGGCAGGACAGCTTGGATGCATTGGAGGAGGAGCACGACGTGGCAAAAGCCCATTCCGCATTCTATCAACAGCAGGCTCGAAGATATCAAAGCAGAGAAGTACGGGCCAAAACTTATAACGTTGGCGAACTAGTTCTACGCCTACCAGACAAGAAAAAGGACAAACTAAAGCCCAAATGGGAGGGTCCCTTCATAATCGACCAAGTCCTGACTGGTGGAGCGTACCGTCTGCGAAACGCATCGGACAACCGACTCGAGCCGAACCCATGGAACGCAGCACGCCTACGAAGATTCTACGCATAGCGCCTGACTCTGTGTTCATCTCCTTCCTCTGTCCCTTTTTTTATTATTTATTTCAAATTAGCTGCCTGGTATTTCTCTCCTTCTCCCTCCCTTCTTTCTCCCAAGCCTTTAGGGGCTTGCCTGCGCGTTGTTCGCACATACTTGACGCGCCACCCGCGCTCATTATACCTAGGGGCTTCTTTATCAGAAGTTTATATAAACGGGCCTCATGCCCAAAACATGTGTGACACTTCCGCATGAACCTTTTATACACCATTATATGCATCGATATGACTTAAGTTTTGGCCCAGTTGGGTTGCCTGGCTCCTGTGCTTACCCCTACATTCTCGTTTGTTCGGCTAGGTGGTAAAGGGAGCACCTCTGCAATTATTACTGCCGGGTCAGCCGGATGTGTACCTCAGACTGGGTGAAGCCGAAAGCTAGCGTTCTCAAGGGAATATTCGATCGGTGAACTAAAAGATAATTTTTTTTCATTTGTCTATTTATCTGCCCCCAGATGCTTTTCTGCTTTCTTTTCGCAGTCCGGACATGCACTTTAGGGCATGCCTACCAGGGAAAGGAACCCCTAACGGAACTATTCTCCCTGGAAGATGTTTCTTACTAACCATGTAATATAACATAACTAGTTGGGCACTTGTCTGCTAAAGCACTTATGACCCCTACGCCTGGTCTCCATGCATGCCCCGGTTCTTACATAACCGAGAGGGTATTCGGACACACTCCGGACTATTGGGTCCAGAGGTTGAAGCGAAAAGGTCCGCAATGACAAACGATCTACAATCAGGCTAGAAGGCATTTTACATGTCATTTTAAATTACATAGTCAATTTGACTAGGTATACTCTTCTTCGATACCGTCCAACAGGCTGTCTAATTTACAGTCCTGTTAAGAATACTTGGCAGCCAGCTCTACCTGGCCATAGACCAAACTGACAGGGATCTCCTTCCCATCGGGCCCCACAGGGCCGACCTTGGCCATGTGGTTCAGGTCAGCCTTCGTGCACCGAGTCTTCACCATGGCCCAGGCCTCCCTGGCACCTTGACGGCAGGCCGATATCTTCCATAACCGGAAGCGCTGCCGCACTCCCTTCAGCTTCTCTGCAAGCTCTCCAAGGCCTTCAGGCATGGAGAGGGATGGCCACATAGCCTGGACGATGCCTTGCATCGCCTGCCGAACTCGTTCGTGCAGTTGCAACAGCTCGGGAAGAAGGTCCCCCGCTGAACCGGGCATTTCCTCCGCTGGACGACCTGTCAGCATATCTATAGACATAGCTCTGTCAATCGACTTCCTCGCCGAACTCTTTTTTCGAAGATTCGTTCAAGCATTTACTAAAAATGACGCGTCGAAGTCGCCGATTCTCCTTTACGGAATCAGACAGCTGAGGACGAACATCCTTTAGTTCCTCGCCCAGCTGCGTATTGGCGTCTTGAAGTTTGTTCTTCTCTTGCCTCACCCTCATCAGCACGCTCTCGCCGGCCTTTAGTTGGCGTAGGAGTTGTTGCTTGTCCGGATTCACTCCGGCCCCATCTGCACTGTTATTGTCAGAATTGCACACATGCCGCACTTCACAATGGAATTATCTTTCGAAGCATATATTACCTGAGGGGGTCCCCTAGGCACTCTCTGAAGCGGCCAGTGCGGCCTCGAGTTGGGCCTTGCACTCTTCCAGCTCCTGGGACAGTTGCGTGTTCTTTTTTTAAGATCCTGCATAACATATGATCCTTAAATCAGTTATCTTAACTGTTTCAAGTCTCGGGGGCTACTGACATATATAACCATCAGATTTACTCACCCGTATGTCTTTCACATACTGCTCTGTGGCTCTGGCTAGACCATTTTGAGCGGCACGGAGGTACGCATCTCCCGTATTAAAGGCGTCCAACGCCTCTTGGGAAAAACATGTGTCACGAAGAACAGTCCGGCGACGCCTGTGGTTCATGGCACTCTCCACCTCTAAATTGGTGGCAGATAGCCCGTCTGCATCCTCTGTCGGAGGAACGTCCGATGCGCGCCCCGTGTTCGCCTCCGCTTCCGGACCCGGCCTTGAAGCCTGGCTGGTGGATATAGTCCGGCGGGCGCTCTTCTTCCTGAGGAGAGCATGAGCGTTAGTGTGACTTGAGGGCATAAACCCTAGGCATTAAAATTGCACGCCCTACCGTTGTGCCGGAATCTCGATCTGGTCCGCACTTCTTTTTAGCCCGCCTGGCTTCAGCGGCCCTTGTTGGCTACCCACTGCGGGCCCGGCCCTCCGCCTCAAGGATTCCCCCTGCAAAAAGAAACACTATCGGTTTACGGCATTCAAAATAAGGCATGGATGGATCCTCTTGAAGGCACTGAGACTTCGGTCTCGGTTACCTTTGAGGCCGGAAGCAGTCCTGGATAGTCGGCCGTAATGGCCACTAAGGTATTGTCCTTACTCAATTGATGAAACACCCCATCAATTAGCTCCACACATAAGTCCGGGTCCTCTTGGGAGTCCGGATCGAGGGACCGCTCCGGGTCCTCGGGTTGTGGAGGAGGGTTGCTTATCTCCTTCACAGTCTGGCGCAGCTCCTGCGTTAGAATTACTAGACTAAGTACTCAATTATGGGAATTTGAAAACAGGTAAGCAGGTGAAAATGTTCGCTCACCCAGCTTGGAGGACTGTACATGGAGAATCCGCCCCGTGGGTTGACCCGGAGGAATTCCTCTTCTTCTCCCTTGTACAAAGCGGATAAGATCTTCGTTAGAGTGGCAGCAGAATCCGGCCCCTTGCGACCGCACCGGGTGGCGTAGTCCTCCCCGTTGAAATCCCACATGGGGTAGCCTCTGTACTGAAGTGGCTGCACCCCCAGCGTAATGCATGTGGCCATGACCTTGATCATGGTCAATCCGGAATGAGCCAACAATCTTATCCGGCTCATCAGGTAAAGAACGTCCCTGTCAGTTTCCCTCTGAGGGTTCCGTGGGCGCCAGCTCAGGCGTTTCTTCAACGGAGCGTTATTGAACTCAGGGAGGCCGATCCGTACAGGGTCCGGCAGGGGGACGTCATCCATATAAAACCATTCCGAAGGCCAGTCCTCGGACGCCTTCTTTGGGGTACCGGATAGATATCCGGTCCCGGCGATGCGCCATAGTTCGGCTCCGCCCACTTGATAAATTGACCCCTCCTGAGAGCGGGGCACAAGGCAGAACAACCTCTTACACAGCGTGAAATGGGCCTCGATGCCCAAGAACAGCTCGCAGAGGGCCACGAAGCCTGCAACATGCAGTATGGAGGTGGGCGTGAGGTTGTGTAGCTGGAGGCCGTAGAACTCCAGTAGACCTCGGAGAAACGGATGAATTGGAAATCCGAGTCCTCTTATTAAATAAGGAACTAGGCATACCCGCTCTCCTTGAGAGGGATTGGGGACGCTCTCCGCCTGCTCTCCGTCGCTATAGGTGGCAATCCCGGATCGAACTGGGACCATATATGCTGGGGGAGGAGCCCCTTGGATTGAAGCACTACTAGCTTGCTATACGGGACGGAACACCGCTCCCAGTCTCCGGGCCGAGGGCTGGAGAGGCGAGAGGAGGAGCCGCTTCGGCCGGCCATGGTGGAATGGATCTCTGTCGAAAGCGCTCTGATGAATACTCGCGGAGGGAAGGTGGTGTGAATTGGATCTAAATCCCCGTCTCTTTTATGAGCAGCTCATTTACGCAGCCGGGGGGGGAGGGTAAACCAAAAAAAACTGGCTTTTCGCATTCGTTTGACACGTGGAAGATGGTCATTATTAGGCACAGAAGCCGAGGAGAGCAGCACGCACTAGAAGCCGAACACTATCCGACAGGTACATGGAATTTGGAGAAGAACCCGCCTTGCAATGCCAAAGATAAAATTGCGCGCCGGACTTACCGTCATTGAAGCCTGGTTCGGGGGCTACTGAGGGAGTCCTGGATTAGGGGGTGTCCGGATGGCCGGACTATGACCTTTGGCCGGACTCCCGGACTATGAAGATAAAAGATTGAAGACTACGTCCCGTGTCCGGATAGGACTTTCCTTGGCGTGGAAGGCAAGCTTGGCAATATGATATGAAGATCTCCTCCCATTGTAACCAACTCTACGTAACCCTAGCCCTCTCCGGTGTCTATATAAACCGGAGAGTTTTAGTCCGTAGGACGAACAACAATCATACCATAGGCTAGCTTCTAGGGTTTAGCCTCTCTGATCTCATGGTAGATCAACTCTTGTACTACCCATATCATCAATATTAATCAAGCAGGAGTATGGTTTTACCTCCATCGAGAGGGCCCGAGCCTGGGTAAAAACATCGTGTCCCTTGTCTCTTGTTAACATCCGCCTAGACACACAGTTCAGGACCCCCTACTCAAGATCCGCCGGTTTTGACACCAATAGAGACCTTCTCTCCATGCTGGAAGCAGAGCTGCACATCATAGTAGAGCTTGTCTTGAGTGGGGGATATGAGCATTGCGCCAGCCCCCGCGCCCTGTCATGAGAACGCTCCATCGAAGTACATGACCCAGCCATCCGGCGCTTCACTCCACGGGGAAATCGACCGGTCCTCGCCCGCTTTGAGCCCCGGTGCCTCTGCCCATTCCGTCACAAAATCAGCAAGTGCGGCTCCCTTGATGACCCTGGTCATGCTGAATTCTACCTGAAACACTTGTAGTTTGATGTTCCATTCAGTAACCCTCCCAGCTGAGTTGGGGCTCCTGAGTACCCTTTCCAAGGGGTATGCTGAGACGACCTTGATGGGATGGCCTTGAAAGTAGTGTCGTAGCTTGCGCGAGGCCACCAACAGTGCGAGGAGGAGTTTTTGGGGCATGGGGTACCGCGCCCTCGCGTCCCGTAGCACCGTGCTGATGAAGTAGACAGGGTGCTCGACGAGGTTGAGGGTGCCGGCGCAGCCCGCGTCATCCGGAGGTTGAGGCGCCTCCTGAGACGACGGAGCCCCCAGCGCCTGGTCGCTTGGAGAGGCCTCCTCCGCTCTGGGTGCGCTCCCCTGCTGAGGTTGATCCTTTTCTACTGCGGTCATGGTCTTTGCGAGGCCTTCTTGGCCTTGCTCTGCTTCAGCTGGGACGGCATCTGCGGCCTTGGCCCGGCACTCCTCTCTAACCGCCACAAGGGCTGCGCTGGCGGAATAGGGGGTGGCTGCGAGGTAAAGCACCAGGGGCTCCCCAGGCCGCGAAGCTACCATCATCGGAGGGCTGGTAAGGTAGTTCTTGAGATCTTGGAATGCCTTGTCGGCCTCTTCAGTCCACTCGAACGGGCCCTTCTTCTTCATCAGCTTGAAGAAGGGCAGTGCCCGCTCCCCCAGCTTGGAGATGAAGCATCCTAGCACGGTTACACGCCCGGTGAGCTTCTGCATTTCTTTGAGGGTCTTCGATGGGCTCATGTCTTCGACTGCCTTGACCTTCTCTGGGTTGGCCTCGATGCCCCTGTGGGACACAAGGAAGCCCAAGAGCTTGCCCGAAGGGACTCCAAATATGCACTTCTCCGAATTGAGCCGCGGATCTACTTCACGGAGGCTCGCAAAGGTTTCTTCCAGGTCTTGTATTAGGGTTTTCACCTCCTGAGACTTCACCACAATGTCATCGACGTAAGCTTCAGCGTTTCTCCCGAGCTGCCGGCCCAAGGCAATGTGCATCAGCCGCTGAAAGGTCACTCCTGTGTTGCGTAGCCCAAACGGCATGCAGGTATAGCAGTACACTCCGCACGGGGTCAGGAAAGCCGTTTTCTCCACGTCTTCTACCACCATCTTGATCTGTTGATAGCCCGAGAAGGCATCCAAGAAGCACAATAGATCACACTCAGCGGTAGAGTCGATGATCTGGTCGATGCGAGGGAGCGGAAATGGATCCTGCGGGCAGGCTTTGTTGAGGTTGGTGAAGTCGACACACATGTGTTCCTTTCCTCCCTTTTTTGGCACGACAACAGGGTTGGCTAGCCAATCAGGGTAGCAGACCTCGCGAATGACCCCTGCTACCTCTAACTTGCAGGTCTCTTGGACGATGAAGGCCTGCTTTTTAGTGGACTGCCGCCTTGCCTTTTGCTTCACGGGGCGCACGTTGGGGCACACGTTGAGATGATGTTCAATCACATTCCTTGGGACTCCTGCCAGCTGATTAGGCTCCCATGCAAACACCTTCTTGTTAGCGCGCAGGAACCTGACCAAGGCCTCCTCCTACGCAGGCTCGAGGTTGATGCCTATGGTGAAGGTGGCACCAGTGGATCCATCCTCGTCGACCAGTACCTGCTTGGTCTCCGCCTTGTCTTGGCTGAATAGTTGTTTCTTCTTAGCCGGCGCAGCCCCCTTGGGCTCGAGGACGTCTGCGCTGGCAGGCTGCGCCACCGTGGCTGTCTTGAAAGCAAGCTTGAGCGCCTGCAACACATCCCCGGTGTCTCCAGACACGGTAAGGACGCCGCTGCTCCCGGGCATCTTCATGAGGTTGTACGCCGGGTGAGTCGCTGCCATGAACTAGGTCAAGGCTGGGTAGCCAAGGATGGCGTTGTATGGGAGGCTGATGGGGGCGACGTCGAAGTCGATAAGCTCCGTGTGGAAGTTGTCGTGAGTGCCAAAGGTCACCGGGAGGCGGATCTGCCCCAAGGAGCCGGTGGAACCGCCTCCGACGCCCGAGAAGGGCCTGCTGGGTTGAAGCCGTTCTAGCGGCACGTGGGGGAGGCTAAAGGCCTCCACCGAGAGCACGTTGAGGCCAGCACCACCGTCGATGAGGGTCCTGGTGACGGCCACTTGGCAGACGGTGGGGGTGCATAGCATCGGGAGCGCGCCCGAACAGGCGGTGTTGGAGGGGTGATCATTCGAGCTGAAGGTCAGATCGGCCTTGGGTGCCACCCAGCCCGGGGGGGTTTCTCGGCGCTTGAGGGTGGCTCCGATCTGGCGGACAAACGGCTTGACGCGGCGGCTCGAAGGTGGTGCCTACGATCCGCCCAGGATGGCTACAACGACTGGGGGTGTCGGTGCAGCATGATGGGCGAGGAAGAGGTTGCACAACTCCTCCCAGGAGGCCACAGAAGCCGCTGGCAGGTGGAGCAGCCACATGCGCGAGACGCCGGTGAGGGCCATGGGCAGCCAGTTCGCCATGACCTTGTCGTCGCCCCCGGCCTTGAGGACGGCTTCTTCATACGCCAGCGGGAAGGCTTGCGGGTCGGCCATGCCGTTGTAGCACGGTGGCATGTCCGGCTTGAACTTGCGCGGCCACTTCACCTGTCGCAAGGCGGGGACCAGGGCTCGGAGCCCCCTGGTCTCTGCTCCAGCGTCGACAGCTGGAGGGGGCGGTGCGTTGGCCGCCATGAGGGCAGAGCGTGGTGTTGGTGGGGAACGGGTCAACGGAAGGGAGAGCTCCGGCGCACCCCTACCCGGCGCACCAAATGTCGGATGTTGGGTTCCGGCAGACCCTTGAGGTTCGAACTCTGGGGTGTGCACGAAGATCTCTCCCCTATCTATCTACGTCCGATCATCTCGCGAGATCTAAGCTGAAAACGACGAACAACACAAGGGACAACATATTTATACTGGTTCGAGCCACCATTGTGGTGTAATACCCTACTCCAGTGTGTGGTGTGGTGGATTGCCTCGGGGCTGATAATGAACAATACAGGGGAAGAACGGCCTCGCGAGAGGTGTTCTTGAGCTGGTGCGATGAACTGCTTGGGTGAGTTCGATCGCCTCTCTCTCTCTTTCTAGCCTTCCCAAAGTCTGTACCCCCCTACTCTGTGGTGGCTAGCTCTATTTGTAGAGGCCCTGGGCCTCTTCCCAAATATTGAGTGGGAAGGGCGCCAACAACGGCCATTTCAAAGGGAACATCTAGTACAAGTTATCCTGACTAAAGTTGGTCTTCGGCTGCCAAAAGCACTGGTGATGACGCCGTCTTGGGCTCCACGGTGACCTCCGTCCTGCCGCTCCGTTGGTCTTGGTCTTGTTGCACTGGAATGGCAACCTTTGCCTGATGCCTCGGTACTCCACGTCTGTGCTTGCCCCTTTGCACCAAAGAGGAAACAAGGACACTGCGCAGGCCGGCGCCCGCCTGGTGCCCGCCTGGTCTTGATCGTCATGGCTTGCGTCACGAGCACCTCGCGAGGTACCCTGCCTTGATCTCTCCGCCTCCTCGTGAGCCTGCCTGGCGAGGCCGTCCCTTAGGAAGCCTTGCATCGTCCGCCCCGTGAGGCTTGGCCCCTCGCGAGGGTCTTGAGTCTTGTACTGATGAAGACGGGCCGTACTGGGCCACCACTTGAGCCACGTCGCAGGCCGCGGGTAGGCAAGTCTAGGGACCCCCGTTCCCAGAATGCCGACAATTATCTTGAGAAAATAGAAAGAATAACACAGTTCATATTGATCTTATGGATAGTAATGACTTCACACATAAAGAGTATGAGGCATAAAAGTTGTTGAGAGTTGACAAACATAGTAATGGCCATCGTTGCAATTAATAGGAAGTAATAAAGAAAGAGAGGTTTTCACATATAAATATACTATCTTGGACATCTTTTATAATTGTGAGCACTCATAAAAGTATGACATGCTAGAGAGTTGATGTTGGACAAGGAAGACAACATAATGGGTTATGTTTTCTCACATCTCAGTTAAAGTATATTGTCATGGATCGTCCAACATGTTGAGCTTGCCTTTCCCCCTCATGCTAGCCAAATTCCTTGCACCAAGTAGAGATACTACTTAACTCGGTTTTGCCATGAGATTCCACCATACCTACCTATGGATTGAGTAAGATCCTTCAAGTAAGTTGTCATGTTGCAAGCAATAAAAATTGTTCTCTAGATATGTATGACTTATTAGTGCGGAGAAAATAGGCTTTATACGATCGTGTGATATGGAAGTAATAAAAGCGACGGACTGCATAATAAAGGTTCATATCACAAGTGGCAATATAAAGTGACGTTCTTTTGCATTAAGATTTTGTGCATCCAACCCTAAAAGCACATGACAGCCTCTGCTTCCCTCTGCGAAGGGCCTATCTTTTACTTTATGTCTTTTACTTTATGCAAGAGTCAAGGTGATCTTCACCTTTCCTTTTTTTCATTTTATCCTTTGGCAAGCACCTCGTGTTGGAAAGATCCTGATATATATATCCAATTGCATGTAAGTTAGCATGAACTATTATTGTTGACATCACCCAAAGGTGAATACGTTGGGAGGCGAAATTATAAGCCCCTATCTTTCTCAGTGTCCGATTAAAACTCCATAACCATAAGTATGGCGTGAGTGTTAGCAATTGTAGACGACTAGATGATAGTTGAGTATGTGGACTTGCTGAAAAGCTTTATTCTTGACTCTTTCCAATGTTATGATAAATTGCAATTGCTCAATGGCTGAGATTATAGTTTTTTAGTTCTCAATGAAGTTTATGATCCATACTTGACATTGTGAATAGATTGTTACTTGAGCATGAGAAATCATATGACAAAATCTATATATGTTGCTGTTATAAGAATGATCAAGATGCCCTCATGTCCGTAATTTATTTTTATCGACACCTCTATCTCTAAACATGTGGACATATTTCTCGATATCGGCTTCCGCTTGAGGACAAGTGAGGTCTAAGCTTGGGGAGTTGATACGTCCATTTTGCATCATGCTTTTATATCGATATTTATTGCATTATGGGCTGTTATTACATGTTATGTCACAATACTTATGGCTATTCTCTCTTATTTTACAAGGTTTATCATGAAGAGGGAGAATGTCGGCAGCTAGGATTCTGGCTGGAAAAGGAGCAAATATTGGAAACATATTCTGCACAGCTCCAAAAGTCCTGAAACTCCATGAAAGTCATTTTTGGAATTAATAAGAATTATTGAGCAAAGAAAGTACTAGAGGGGGCCCACAACCTGGACACGAGGGTTCCCCCCCCCCCTACTAGGCGTGCCCCCCTGTCTCGTGGGCCCCCTGGTGGCCCTCCGGTGCCCATCTTCTGCTATATGAAGGCTTTTACCCTGGAAAAAATCATAAGCAAGCTTACGGGACGAAACTCCTCCGCCACGAGGCGGAACCTTGGCGGAACCAATCTAGGGCTCCTGCGGAGCTGTTCTGCCGGGGAAACTTCCCTCTGGGAGGGGGAAATCATCTCCATCGTCATCACCAACGATCCTCTCATAGGGAGGGGGTCAATCTCCATCAACATCTTCACCACCACCATCTCCTCTCAAAACCCTAGTTCATCTCTTGTATCCAATCTTGCATCAAAACCACAAATTGGTACCTGTGGGTTGCTAGTAGTGTTGATTACTCCTTGTAGTTGATGCTAATTGGTTTACTTGGTGGAAGATCATATGTTCAAATCCTTAATGCATATTAATACTCCTCTGATCATCAACATGAATATGCTTTGTGAGTAGTTACGTTTGTTCCTTGGGACATGGGTGAAGTCTTGCTATTAGTAGTCATGTGAATTTGGTATTCGTTCGATATTTTGATGAGATGTATGTTGTCTCTCCTCTAGTGGTGTTATGTGAACATCGACTACATGACACTTCACCATTATTTGGGCCTAGAGGAAGACATTGGGAAGTAATAAGTAGATGATGGGTTGCTAGAGTGACATAAGCTTAAACCCTAGTTTATGCGTTGCTTCGTAAGGGGCTGATTTGGATCCACTAGTTTCATGCTATGGTTAGGTTTACCTTAATACTTCTTTTGTAGTTGCGGATGCTTGCAATAGGGGTTAATCATAAGTGGGATGCTTGTCCATGAAAGGGCAGTACCCAAGCACCGGTCCACCCACATATCAAATTATCAAAGTAACGAACGCGAATCATATGAGTGTGATGAAAACTAGCTTGACGGTAATTCCCATGTGTCCTCGGGAGCGCTTTTCTCATTATAAGAAATTGTCCAGGCTTGTCCTTTGCTACAAAAAGGATTGGGCCACCTTGTTGTACGTTATTTACTTTCATTGCTTGTTACTCGTTACAAATTATCTTATCACAAAACTATCTGATACCTACAATTTCAGTGCTTGCAGAGAATACCTTACTGAAAATTGCTTGTCATTTCCTTCTGCTCCTTGTTGGGTTCGACACTCTTACTTATCGAAAGGACTACGATAGATCCCCTATACTTGTGGGTCATCACACGACGGTGTAGTGAGGTGGTGATGCAACTATCTCCACGGGGCTTCGCCGAGCACTACGGAAATATGACCGAGGACGAACTAGAGGGAAAGCGGCGCCACACACGGCTAGGGAATCGTGGTGTATTTTGCTCCTCTCTCTCCATGCATATATATAGGTGGAGGGGGAGAGGAGGCTTCCCTAGGGCGCCCCCAAGTGGCTGTCGGCTGCCCTAGGGCGCTTGCCCTGGCCGCACCCCCTTCCTTATTTGAACATGAGGGGAAAAGAAAGGGGCGTTGTTGCCTTAGGGTGCCTCCCCCTTCCTTTCCCACCCTCCTTGGCCCATAAGGCCCACCGCTTGCCGATGGCCTCCCGAAACCCCTTCCGGCACCCCGATAAAATACCCGGTACTTCCGAAACCTTTCCTGTGACCAAATACTATCATCCTATATATCAATCTTTACCTCTGTATCATTCTGGAGCTCCTGTCATGTCCGTGATCTCATCCGGGACTCCGAACAACATTCGGTCATCAACTCACATAACTCATACAATACTATATCGTCAACGAACTTTAAGTGTGCGGATCCTATGGGTTCGAGAATGATGTAGACAAGACCGAGATGCCTCTTCGGTCAATAACCAATAGCAGGACCTGGATGCCCATATTGGTTCCTACATATTCTACGAATATCTTTATCAGTCAAACCTTTATGACAACATACGTAATTCCCTTGTCTATCGGTATGTTAGTTGTCCGAGATTCGATCGTTGGTATCTTCATACCTAGTTCAATCTCGTTACCAGCAAGTCTGTTTACTCGTTCTGTAATACATCATCTTGTAACTAACTCCTTAGTCACTTTGCTTGCAAGCTTCTTATGATGTGTATTACCGAGAGGACACAAAGATACCTCTCTGATACTCGGAGTGACAAATCCCAATCTCAATCCATGCCAACTCAACAGATACCTTCAAAGATACATGTAGAGCATATTTATAACCACCCAGTTACGTTGTGATGTTTGATAGCACACAAGACATTCCTCTGGTATCCGGGAGTTGCATGATCTCATGGTCGAAGGAACATGTATTTGACATCTAAGAAAGCAGTAACAATAAACTGAACGATCATATGCTAAGCTAACAGATGGGTCTTGTCCATCACATCATTCTCCTAATGATGTGATCCTGTTATCAAATGACAACTCATGTCTATGGTTAGGAACCCTTAACCATATTTTGATCAACGAGCTGGTCTAGTAGAGGCTCACTAGGGACACGGTATTTGTTTATGTATCCACACATGTATTGAAGTTTCCGGTCAATACAATTCTAGCATGAATAATAAACCTTTATCATGAATAAGGAAATATAATAATAACAACTTTATTATTGCCTCTAGGGAAAATTTCCATCAGTTTCACAGGCTGATAGTTGGACACAACACGTCGGGACTGGGCTGTGGCACACCAAGCCTAGCTGCAAATTGTTAAAAGAGAGGAACGATGGATTTGGGCCTTCAAGAAGAGTTAAGTGTCGGGATCTCGATCGTGTGAAGCGCCTCCCATGGACTCAAAAAAGGCCTAGTCGGTTATTATTAGTTGAAATATGTAAAATTTTCCATATAATAAAAAGAAATATGTAAAATGCAATGAATTTAGTCCGGTCTCAATGAAAAGCATCCGATTTGCTTGAAATTCGTCTGTGGAACCACAAGACCTATCCATACTTAGCCTAACCGTACGGATCCAGCAGGTCCATGGGCGTTTGCAAAGCAAGTGCATGCATTTATTATCATGATGGAAAAATAATGCTGACGTCTATGACGGTGATACCCATGAAATTTTCACCGTGGTCAATAAATGAGAGAATCTACAAGTACATACTGACAACTGGGATCCAGTAGGTATATTGTTTTTTGAGGTCGAGCAACTAACAATCGGGCTGTAGACTGCCCAAGCTAGGTTTTGTTTATAATAGGCCCAACCCATGATGACAATGGGGCACCAAGATCTAGCAGATATCAACTGGCCTCTGGCCCGCCAGCCTTAGTTATATTTTCTCTTAGAACATCCGCATGCCAGTTTTTTTACTAAAGAAAACGCATAGCCAGTTCCATTCTCAAAAAAAAACTTCCGATTTCTGGTCTTTACCTATAGTTTTATTAGTTCATATACATATATTATTATATTGAAAACATGCAAAGTTCCCTTTTTCACCTTTACTTCCTTATTTTTTGTTGTTGTTTTCACTTCCAGGGATGATTTTTTTACCACTGGTTTTCCCTAAAACAAACTCAAATGTCCAAGTCTTATTACCTTACAAAAAAAAAACAATATTTTATTTGGCAAACCAATAAGCTCTTACAAAAAATGTTTATCGTTATAAGTTGGCAGGTTAATCATGCTAATTACGTTCAAAAATCATTAAAAAACGTGTTAAGATTTTACGGACAGTTGTAATCATAGACGTGCAATGACGTCTAAATGTACTAGAATGTTTATGCTCCGGCTGCAACTCACGCGCAAATTATCAACCTTCACAATAAATTGCCCAGACCAAGCTTATTTTAACATTACTCGGTCTAGCCATGCTGGGCTACAAATCGATTTTTTTATTTGCAAATTGTTGGGCTGCAAATCTTTCAAGACAAGGATAGATCCATTCGGCTCGCCCAGAAAATGGGCTCTAATAAGTAATATGAAATGAGCTGTAATAAGTATTAACAAATGGGTTGGAAATATAAAAACCACCAAACTGGCAATTGACCCTTAAAAAGCAATCTGGCAATTATTTTTGAATTTTGGTTTTGTCTTCCAAATTTTAGATTTTAAATATCATTAGATTTTAAGATAATTGTTTTTCAATTTGTTTGTTTCAGACTCGAAATTTCTGGATTAAAAAAGTTCAGACTCCACCGAAATATGCAAAATTAGGTTGAACTTTTTGACGGTGGTCCTAGGCAGAAACTGGGTTGTAATAAATTCCTTAGGAATTAGCAAATGGGTTGCAGATTATTTAAAAAATAGCAAATGAGATGTATGTTGTCTGCCATAGATTTGGAGGCTGACTTATGGGCCTACTAAGTTGATGCATACACAAGTTTTCTCAACAAAAAAACTTAGTCAACAATCGACTCTACCACCGTGAGACCGTTAGATGTCAATCCAACGGCAGTCATGCTTCCTCAATCGTTGATGTTCTTACTCCAGCTGCCCAAACCAGTGTCGGCCGTACTGCCTACTCATGCCTCCCATGGTCGGTTATGCTGCCGTGTAGGCCTCACCGCCCCACTCTACTCCCATTGTTGGCCTGGCCATCCCTCTACTCACCCACACCTCCTATTATTCTTCGGCGATAGTAGACGAACTAGTAAACTCTCGTACTCCCTTCCGTGTGGGAAACAACTGCCAAGTCTTTCCCAACTCCGTGTCGTTCCCTTCCTAGGCCTCGCCGTCGTCCACCGCCTTGGTGCTCTCGGTGCGGCGTGGTCAACGAACGTCATCCATTGGAAGATGATTGTATGTGGACAGGCTGACAGTTGGGTCCACGGCCACACGCAATGAAGTGCCACCTTATTACGCGTAAAATATTGACTCCTCCACCTGACAGCAGCACCCACCGGAAGGGCCTCTGTATTTCGCAAAAAAATGTTCCCCCCGCTGACAGCTGGGACCCACTAGCTATATCTTCGCACGTAAGGAAGTGCCTCCTTATTACGCGCAAAAAATGATTCCTCCCCCTGCTTGCTGGTACCCACCAGATTTGTAGGCTAACTTGTGGGCCTACTAAGTTGACGCGGATGCAAGGCTTTGTCAACTTAGTAAATATAAACGATTCTAGCTGCAGTGAACGTAGGATATTAATACAACGGCCATATTGCTTCTTCAACCTCTGGTCTTCTTACTCTAGCTACCCAAACCAGCACCGGTCGTACCGGTTGCTCCTACCTTCTGTGGCCGGCTATGCTGTCGTGCAGGCCTCACCGCCCTACCCTACTCCCATCGCTGGCCTGGCCATCCCTCCACTCACCACACCTCCTATTATTCTCCGGCGATGGCATATGAACCAGCAAACCCTCGTACTCCCCTCCATGTGGGAAAAAACTGCCGAGTCTTCCCCGCGTCCGTGTTGTTCCCTTCCCAGGCCTCGCCGTCCTCCACTGCTACTGTTCATCCACCGTCGACTTCCTCCAGCCTCCACCAGCCGTTGTTCATCCACGGGCTACTGTTCATCCAGCCTCCACCGCCTACTGTTCAACCAGCCTCCACGGGGTCCTGTTCATCCACCCCCAACCGGTTGGGGGGTGTGGCGGCCTCCTCGAGGTCCTGCTCATCCAGCGGCAACTGCCTACTACCACGGGGTCCTATTCATCCAGCGGTAACCACCTACACACACCCGGGGTCATGTTCATCCAGCCCCCACCGGGTACTGTTCATCCACAGCCAACTAACCGGCTGGACTCACCACGTCTCGACTCCTTCTACGTATCACGTGCGCGGCAGCAACATGCATTGTTCATCCAGAGACAACCCAACCGGCTAGCTATGTCCCGCACATGGGTTCGATCGGCTTCAGTAAGCAGCAACAACGACTGATCGGGTTTAGTTAGCAGTGAAGGGACCGATCAATTGGCTTTGGTACCTAGGAGTGCGATCGCTCGGGTTAACACCTCGCTCAGGTTCAGTTATAGCGAACACAGCTGACACCATGTGCGCGTATGAGAGAGAAACGTGCAAACCACACTGCATCGCTCAACCCCGACCACCTAGCGTAACCAGGAACTCCGTGAAAATTTCCTCGCCCTTACTTCTACTATGATTTTTTATGTCATGGACGGCCCAAAGAATGCCATGCAGGTGTGTCCCCGGCCCGCCCAGGACGAGAAGCCCATTTTCTGTCATGACTTTTTATCATAGAAGTAGGAGCCCACCACATCTATGATGATACGTGTTTTTGTCACAATTATCATCATAGAAGTGTTATAACCATGACAGAAACATTTGTTCGGGCCATAATGTCACGAATGTGTCTTTTTTTGTAGTGCAAATTCAACACATGATGCTGCCTTGGCCGCACTCGCGGTCCACCAGTCATGGACCCTTGAGTCAAGCCGCCCGGGTCACCTGGGTGCGCCGTCCAATCCTATCAGATGACATGGAGAGCCCCAGGGATGCAGCCATGGGGCCAGCGCGAAACAGACGGCGCGAAGGGACTCCACGCATAGCTAGTCTCTGGCACCAGCTAGTTAGCATGGCGCATTCCCCGCCTGTCATGATCGAGCCAACCCGACGGGGCTGAACACCCCAACAGACAAGTCCAGCCGGCACACTACGCGCCGGCCGGTGGCCTCAGGCACACCCACGATCCACCTATTATGGACCGCCCGAGCACGCGTCGTTTGTGCAGATAAAACGACACAGAGAGCCCCCGAGAGGCCTCCGCGGCACGTCACCGAACGGTGCAGAGGCCCTCTTTGTTCTCGAAGACCCCGGGAGGTGAGTACTACAACATCCTTTATAAGGGCATCTCCAACGTCGACCCTCAAA
This sequence comes from Triticum aestivum, assembly GCF_018294505.1. Lineage (NCBI taxonomy): Eukaryota > Viridiplantae > Streptophyta > Magnoliopsida > Poales > Poaceae > Triticum > Triticum aestivum. Next base: position 365,193,992 of record NC_057807.1, read on the forward strand.
TCGAATGCATATGTCCGGACCGCAGAAGCCATTGATAACCCACAAGTATAGGGGATCAACTGTAGCCTTTCTCGATAAATAAGAGAATTAAACTCAACGAGGAGCTAAAGGTAGAATCAATATTGCCTTCAAGTTCTATCGACCACCGATACAACTCTACGCACACTTTAACATTCGCTTTACCTAGAACAAGTATGAAACAATTTTGTAGGTGATGGGATAGGTTTGCAAGAATAAAACTAGAGGTACTTAGAGAGAATAAAACTATGAATAGTTTGCTAGCTAATAAAAGTTAGTTGTTTAGTAGAAAGGTTTTTGTTACACAAGAAAGTTATTTGTCCCTAGGCAATCGATAACTAGATCGGTAATCATTATTGCAATTTTATATGAGGGAGAGGCATGAGCTAACATACTTTCCATACTTGGATCATATGCACTTATGATTGGAATTGTAGCAAGCATCCGCAACTAACAAAGATCATTAAGATAAAACCCAACCATAGCATTAAGTATCAAGTCCTCTTTACTCCCATACGCAACAACCCACTTACTCGGGTATAAGCTTTTGTCACTCTCACCACGAATCATGAACGTATTGCAACACCCTACAGCGGGAATCCCTCACGCTTGCGTGACACGGAGGGCACCAAAATAAAACATACAACTCAAACCAATCACGATCATCAATCAACCCATAGGACAAAACAAATCTACTCAAACATCATAGGATGGCCATACATCATTGGGAAATAATATATAGCATGAAGCACCATGTTTAAGTAGAGATTATAGCGGGGAGAAGAGGTGTTACACCGCTGCGTAGAGAGGAAGAGAGTTGGTGATGATGACGGTGAAGTTGTTGATGTAGATCACTATCACGATGATTGCCTAGGCTGCGTTCCGGCTCCACCAGGAGAGAGGAGGAGGGAGCCCCCTCCTTCTTCTTATTCCTTGGCCTCCCCCTAGATGGGAGGATAGTTCCCCCTCTGATCCATGGTCTCCATGGCAGTGGAGGGGCGGGAGCCCCTTTGAGATTGGATATCTCTCTCTCCCTATCTCTGTTCTCTTCTGTTTCACGTTCCTGTTTTCTGGCCCTTCACCATTTCTTAAATTCTCGGAGATCCATAACTCCGATCGGGCTGGAAGCACCGGGCTCCCCTTGGCGCGCCCTGATAAGTAGTGGGCTCCTCGAGCACCGTCTTGCGTTGATTCTTCTTCCAAAAATTCACATATATTCCAAAATAAATCTCCGTAAAGTTTTATCGCATTTGGACTTTGTTTGATATGGATATTCTGCGAAACAAAAAATGCAACAACCACGAACTGACACTGGGCATTGGATCAATATGTTAGTCCAATAAATCATATAAATTGTTGCCAAAAGTATGTGAAGGTTGTATAATATTGGCATGAAACAATCAAAAACTATAGATACGACGGAGACATATCCATCCCCAAGCTTAATTCCTGCTCGTCCTCGAGTAGGTAAATGATAAAAAAATATGTTTTTTAATGTGGAATGCTACCTAGCATAATCTTGATCATATAATCTAATTATGGCATGAATATTAAGACACGAGTGATTCAAAGCAATAGTCTATAATTTGACATAAATACATCAATACTCAGGCATCCCAACAAACAGTCATGTCTTTCAAAATATCAATGCTAAAGAATGTTATCCCTACAAAATCATATAGTCTTGTCATGCTCCATCTTCTTAACATAAAGTATTTATCATGCACAACCCCGATGACAAGTCGAGCAATTGGTTCATACTTTTTAACGCGCTTCAACCTTTTCAACCCCCACGCAATACACGAACGCAAGCCATGGACATAGCACTATGGGTGGAATAGAGTATGATGATAGGGGTAAACATAGAGAAGACAAAAAAGTAAGGAAGTCTCACATCGACATGGCTAATCAACGGGCTATGGAGATGCCCATCAATTGATATCAATGCGAGGAGTAGGGATTGCCATGCAACGGATGCACTAAGAGCTATAAGTGTATGAAAGTTCAACATGAAAACTAAGTGGGTGTGCATCCAATTTGCTTGCTCGAAAACCTCGCGCATTTGAGGAAGCCCATCATAGGAATATACAAGCCAAGTTCTATAATGAAAATTCCCACTAGTATATGAAAGTGACAACATAGGAGACTCTCTGCATGAAAAATATGGTGCTAATTTGAAGCACAAGTGTGGTAAAGGATAGTAACATTGCCCCTTCTCTCTTTTTCTTTCATTTTTTTTACTTTTTCTTCTTTTTTTCTTGGACTCTTTTTGGTCTCTTTTCTCTCTTTTTTTATTCCTTCCGGAGTCTCATCCCGACTCATGGGGGAATCATAGTCTCTATCATCCATTCCTCGCTGGGACAATGCTCTAATAATAAATAATGATGATCATCAGACTTCTATTTACTTACAACTCAAAAGAAATAAAAATTACAACTTGATACCTAGAACAATATGACTCTGTATGCATGCCTATGGCAATGTACCGGGATGTGCAATGATCTGGCATGGCAAATATATAAAAAAACGGACAAGCCATGAAAATACCATGCTAGCTGTCTTACGATCATGCAAAGCAATATAACAATGAATGCTCAAGTCATAAAAACGGAACGGTGGAAGTTGCATGGCAATATATCTCGGAATGGCTGTGGAAATGCTATAATAGGTAGGTATGGTGACTGTTTTGAGGAAGATATAATGAGGCTTATGTGTGATAGAGTGTATCATATCACAGGGTTTGGATGCACCGGCGAAGTTTGCACCACATCTCGAGGTGAGAAAAGGGCAATGCACGGTACCGAAGAGGCAAGCAAATTGCGGAAAGGTAAAAGTGCGTATAATCCATGGACTCACATTAGTCATAAAGAACTCACATACTTATTGCAAAAGTTTATTAGCCCTCGAAGCAAAGTACTACTACGCATGCCCATAAAGTTTTATCACGTTTGGACTTTGTTTGATATGGATATTTTGCAAAACAATAAAATATGCAACAAATAGGAATTGACACTGGGCACTGGATCAGTATGTTAGCCCAATAAATCATATAAATTGTTGCCAAAAGTATATGAAAGTTGTATAATATTGACATGAATCAATAAAAAATTATAGATATGACGGAGACGTATGAGTCATCCAACGCGGACCTGTATCGGTCCGCAAGACGGTCCGGACGTACATTATCCCACAAACTGGAGACAAACGTGAGAGGGCTTTGCGAGCGTCTAGACAACACCCACGCCCGCTTCTGACCACCTAGGCCCACCCAAACCCCCTCCTCCCTCGCCCGCGCGCGCTCTTGCCCGTCATCAGCTGCCCGCATTCATACCACCATAGAGCGGCCACTCCACATTAAGCCCGCGCAGAGTGGGTGCGACCTCTCACTGGTCCTGCCATTGAAGCGATGTGCCGGCCGAGACTGTCGCCCGTTGCATACCTAGCTGAACACGCCTCCTCGTCGCATTCAAACGCCTTCATTAAACCCATGCGGAAGATGAGAAACCTACTTCAGCCACACGTCTGTTCATGAGCGAGTTGACATTAAACACAACACTGAGCAAGCTCTTTCCTCGCCCGCTATTTAAAGTAGGCCAGATGCCGGGCAAGAATCACACCACTCCCCATCTCCTCCTTGCACCATTTTCTCCACCCTTTTGATGGCATCCGACGAGCAGGAAGAGTAGTTCTCCGGCGTAAACTCCGGTTGCGTGACCCGCCGAGCCCGCCAGATACGAGCGAGGCAGCTCGCTGCTCCACCTCCCTCGCCTATCCTGACGGAGCAAGTTGCCGTCCGAAGCTGGCGCATGGTTCAGTAACTCGCCGCTCCAAGCCAGCTCATGGAGGAGTAACGAGTTGCTCCAGGCCAATACGGACAGGGAGGGGGGAGCACAGCGACACGGGCATCGTGGCTGCCATGGAAGACGCCGCGTCGTACCATGCCTCACGTGCATGCGACCGCGCATGCTGACATCAACGCACGCGTAACCGCGCCCTGCCGACAGAGAAAGAAGCCGGCTATGCGAAGATCGATGAGTCGGTAGCCAGCACGCCCGCGCATGTCACCTTCATCAAGGAGAAGTAGAACAAGGGAGGCCGCCGCTGCTTGGGTCCCAGGAAGGCCACCGTTAGCGTGTCGCCGACTTGTACAACCCATGACTTGGTCGGTTCTTTATCTTAGACCATCGTCGAATCCCGCCTGGGCTCCACGGAAGCGGAGGCGCCCCCTTCCCCTCCAGCTGAAGCACCCCCTTTGCCACTTCGATGATCTGCGTGGCCGAACATATGAAAGATGCGGGGGGGGGGGGGTATACCTTAGGGGCTCCCGACAGTCTGATGAGCGGGCCGTCGGACATGAGGAAAACAAATGAATCCGCCGCGGCAGGCCGTAGACTACTGTAGTGTATTCGTGTCGTGGGAATGGAGTTCCGCACGGTGCACATAGTTTTACCTTTTTCAATTAAAATATGTCTAAAATGTAAATGTTTTTCGTCCGGTTTGTATAAAATCCGTCGTGCTTGCATGAATTCCATCCGGCTGTTGAAAAAGCAATTGAAATGTATGCATGCAGCGTTGGATGGCCGGCTCCGGCATCCATGTCTGCCGACTGGTGCCCCTGTCTGCGGACAGATGCGGGAAAAAATTTACAGGTCGCCGTTGGAGATGCCCTAATAAGAGTATAATTAAATCATCATTGCCATAAAATCAACCTACATTTTGTGCTATTGTCCCTACTGGTCACCCACGAACCCCACGTAAGGGTCACGCGCGGCGTGGACTAAGCGCGACACACGGTGTGACTAGAACCAGGGCGAGAAAAATAGACCGTGTTTCGCGGGTGCTCTTTGCCTCTGTCTATAGTTTTGAGAAATGGGAAAGGCAAAATTCACCGTCCAAATGGCGGAGAAGACGCCAAACCTGCTCCCATCGGACGGCGGACGATGCCAGGACGCCACTTGGATTCAAACCTCCATTTCACATTTTCAGTTTTTCACTGCTCCCCCACGAAATCCCGAGACTACCCCTCCCCTCCCCGGTCTCTCCTCCTCCCTGGGCGGAACGGAGCTGTGGCCAACCACACCCCTCCCCCCTTCCCGTCCTTCCCCCAGCTCAGCTTCCTAGGGTTTCCTCCCGATCCAACCCCGACCTCCATGGCCAAGACCAAGCAGGGCAAGAGGGACATCGACTCCTACACCATCAGGGGCACCACCAAGGTCGTCCGAGGTACGTGCTCTCCTTGATGCTGCTGCATCGCCATTTCCGCCAAGATTTGGTCTTTGTTTGATGACCCTGCTTTCCTGATGCGAAGTCGGGGACTGCGTGCTGATGCGGCCGTCGGACACGGACAACGCGCCCTACGTGGCCCGGGTGGAGAGCCTGGAGTCGGACGGTCGGGGGAGCGTGCGGGTGCGGGTCCGCTGGTACTACCGGCCGGAGGAGTCCAAGGGCGGCCGCCGGCAGTTCCACGGGGCCAAAGAGCTCTTCCTCTCCGACCACTTCGACACGCAGAGCGCACACACCATCGAGGGCAAGTGCATCGTCCACTCCTTCAAGAACTACACCAAGCTCGACAACGTCGGCCCGGAAGACTTCTTCTGCCGATTCGAGTACAAGGCGGCCACCGGAGCGTTCACCCCCGACCGTGTGGCCGTGTATGTGCTGCGTGCCCTGCCTTCTGCTAGCTGTCGCCCGATTTGCAATGCATTGTGGGGCTGGCTGTCGTATGGTGGTCTCATTTGGGATTTTTGTGTTTAGGTACTGCAAGTGCGAGATGCCGTACAACCCAGATGACCTCATGGTGCAATGCGAGGGATGCAAAGACTGGTAAATCTCTGAGAAAAATGAATTCTTCTTATCAGAGTTTACCCAGCTGGTGTTGTCGGTTTGGTGGTTATATGGCCAAGAGATAGCATCAGCAACTAGCTGCCTTGCATTCACATGCTGCATTCAGCTTATCCAGCTTATATCTTTTTTTTTTGCCGTGCATCACAAATTAGTTTACCTTGCGTTCGGGTATTTTCATTGGGAAGCCTAGTTAAATTGTGGTATGACATCTTTTGGTTAGGACTGAAGATAGTCAAGTGCAATTGATGAACTTCTAAGGTTTCTTACAGCCTGATGCTCCACATTCTTATGCTTTGCAGTTCTCAAAGATATGTAGTTTACACTGATGTCACATTCATAGTTTTCATAAGATATATGATTCCAAAGAACAGTTTTGTCTCATGTCTGTGAAAGGGCCGTCTCTCTTAGAAAATTCAGCAAGCTCTTTGTTCTGTGTCTCATGCTCTGTTTCAGCATGTGCATTGTGCTTTTGCTTGGTTGTTTGAGAAATAGCTGCCTTGAAAGCATTGAGCTGGCTCTGATACGGTGATGCCATTGCCACCTCCCTGTGGAATACTTGGGAAGTGCATATTGGATGTTTCTTTGGTGTTTATAAATTTGCATACTTTGACCTTTTTCCAACTTCGAAAGATGTTTGAACTACATAAATATGTAAGTGTTTTGGACATACCATGTCAGAGTTTGGAAATCAGTATTTCACACAAGCACAGCATTCATTTGTTTTGATTTTTAGAGCTATCCTTATTTTCAATCCTAAAAATGATTATATCTGCGGTTAAAGCAATTGTATCTCATCCTTATATTTGTTGCAAGGAGCACCTTACCTACAGAAGTACAGAGTATCATCTTAAGGAACACAGTGTTGCATATTTATTAATCTATAAAGATGCAACACAAAAGAGATGTTTGTTGTTTATTACTTCAGAAAAAGATGCAAAGAACAGAACATATGTTTGTCCTTTCCTTCTAGTTTCTGACTTAAAGGTTGCCTGTTTTGGATTAATAATTCCTTGCCTCCTATAAGAGTATTTGCTACAACTAGTTTCGCATTGCAGTTCTCTCTTATCTGACCACCAATCATGTTAAATGTCTCTTAACACTTCTTTCCTACTTTCTATATATAGGCATGGCACGTGCCCTTTATATTTGCATACAGAACATTCAGCAACAAATTGCTACTCCCTCCGCTCCATAATAAGTGTCGTGGTTTTAGTTCAAATGGAGGGAGTATTTAGTACTGTGCTGCTTCATTTCTGCTACTGTTGACCTTCTTTATTCACATGTTTATTCAGTATGTACCTTTGAACCTGTGCAGGTTCCATCCAACCTGTATGGGAATGACCATTGAGCAGGCCAAAAAGTTAGATACTTTCCTGTGCGCGGATTGTGCTAAAGAAAATGGTGCAAAGAGACCTTCAAATTCATACCCGAGTTCACCAAGTTCTGATTCTAAGGTCAGTGATTTTTTGTTCCTTTTTCTTGACAGTATTGTTTATTAATTTTCTGCTTGTAGCTAGCTTTATGCCTTTATCTTATTGAATTTAATTTCCAAAAGTTGGTGGTTCTTGCCTTTGTTCCTTCAATATTCCTAGGAAAATGTTTGGTGTTTGACATGTATAGTTAAAATTTGCTGTCATGAGTTCTTTGAGTCCATGCATGTGTATAGTACTTTGTCAAGAACCTTATTATATTGTGTTTGCAGAACATTAGTTAGTCCCTTGCCAAGCAGCCTTACATATGCTGGCAATCTTACATAGGCTGTTATGGTAAGAATAATTGTTCTTTGGTTAGCAAAACAAGTTAGGACCTTAAAGTGACATTCTGATATTATCTTGGAATAACTGAATGCGCTAAGCTGCTATCAGCAGTGATTAGGATCTTCTTTGTTAGCACAGCTATTGTCACCCATTAGCATGATCTCAGTTCATGTATTTCATGGTGAAGATGAGCTTAATATAAGATATAGCTTTTGTTGAGTAAAAGATATAACTTATTCAGCACATTCTTTTCTATCCCTCTTTAATTTTGGCCCATCAACTGCAGGTTGAGCCGAAAAGGCGGAAGAAGTAATCGCTTCAACAAAAACCATCCCCGGTGAGGAGATGCACTGTTTATGGCGTCAGCCCTCCATTGCTGGTGCAGAAAAAAAACGTGGCGTTGTACAGTGCATGAGATGAGCTAGGCTATTTAACTGTAGGATTAAAATTATGTTTGCTGCTGTATCTCGGGAGCGTTTCCTGCAATCTAGGTATCGGCGAGAAGGAAATCAGGAATTGTACTGTCATTTGCTCTTGTCAAAGTAGCCCTTGTGTGTGATTTAACTTGTTCCCTGCAGGAAACGGAAACGTTTCCTGTGTGAATGATGATGATGAGCTTGACTGTTGTAGTTTCATAATTTAGATGTGTCAGAGTCTTGTGAACTGGCGACCATGACGACATGTTTATGTTGTTTCAATAATTCTGCAATAATCCGTGCTACATACTTTCGTAGGGATTGTTTATTCCCAAGTTGCCTGAGATTTTATTAAATCTTAGGGGCCTTCATAAATCGTTAGATCAACATCTAAATCATCATCGTAAATGTCCCATTTCATATACTCCCTCTATCCATATATGGTCTGGTGCGTTTTTTGAGACTAACCTAATACGTTTTTCGAGACTAACTTTGATCACATGTTAGAGCAATAATATATAACATGCAAGTTACACAAAGCATACCGTCAAATTCATACGTGAAAGGAGCTTCTAATGATATAATTTTCACATTATACATTTCATATCCTATTATTAATCTTATCAATAGTCAAAGGGCATTCTCAAAAAACGGATTAGGCCATATATATATGGATGGAGTATAACATACAAGTGAAATTGCACACATTCAACATTAAACTTTGTGGATCGGAATTGTGTGCGTAATTTTCTATGAGGGAAGGAACTACTACGTTCATGTACACACATAATTCTGGGTTACTGAATAGAATTGCAAGTAGAAGAGTGTCGGTGTGATGAGTTTTTGCTATTATGCCAGGGTGAAGAAGATAATATGCGCACGAGAGAGGTGACATCATGTTATATATGAAGTCTCAATATGGCCAACAAATACATAATCAGGAATTACCCGTCGGATCCTCGGTCTAAGCACACCCACATTGATAAAATATCTAGGCCGTTTACAGGAGTTTTGAAGAAATAAGAGGAGTTTTGAAGAAATAAGAATTTTTTTGAAGTAATTTGGTTTGTAGGGATAGGTTCCTATTCCTACGTAGGAGAGTAACCAATCTTCATGTTTCAAAGAAAAAAAATATTAGCCTAGACCCAGTGAAAAATTTCCTATCCTATGAATCAAATGTCATCTCTTTTTCTATAGGATTTGACATGCGTGTCATCTCACTTTCTATGTTTTTTCAATTCTCATTATATTTCTATCATATGAACGAAAGGACGCCTTAAAAGTTAATAAAAAAAGTTAAACAATTCTGAAACTATTTTCGAATAAACATGGTCTAGTGTTATACTCACATATAAAGTTTCGCGAAGAAATGACTTACCTGGTTTTCTGTGCCAAAAAAAAGGGTTCTATGTACAACTTACTATTCAAGTATTTTGAAGTTATAATTTTGTTTATTTTCTCACACAGGAACACAAAAGTCATTTCTCCGAGCAAACTTCATACGAGTAGAACACTCGACCATGCTCACCACAAAAATGTTCCAGAATTTTTTGATTTTTTTAAAAAGTTTTTAGAGGTTAGAATGCTTTAGTAGTGCGCCTAGAACAATATGTCCCAAAAATGTGCGTCCCATATGCGATATTGCAATAAAGAAGCAAAATTACATTTATATCGTATTTAAATTTGGCTCTATGGCTACAAAGCTCATCAAACAAGTTGACAATCTCATTGAAGGTAACTTTGTAGCTATTTTCTTCACCCTTGAGGCATAGCAAACTGAAAAGACAACAAATATAGGTACTAAATAAAACCATTACCTTGTATATAACTGTAATGATACCATCATAGGTTCTAAATTTGGGTGCTTCGTCAGGTATAACTACAGTGAATGATGGGCTCTGGTATGACACAACGTCAACCGACAAGATCCAACTTCGCAACACACGTATTATCATCTGGGAAAAAAATCATCATTCAAGTTTAGAAAGGCAATATCAATCAAATGAAAAAAATAATATAATTTACTAACATAAGAGGGGCGATAGAGATGTTTAACAATGTTGTAATACAAAAAGTATTACTTGGACTAAAAATCTAGTGAACATATTGGTTATCAATCAAGAGTGAACCGACTATGTTCGAAAGATATTTAAAGGAAGTCTAAACTGGTTCTTTTGACCAAACCATGCAGAACTTGTGGAATGTTGGCTACACATTCGTTAGCAAATGTACCGACACCTAATTTCGTAGGTCGTAATCATCTTACACATGCATTATATTTGACCATCATGGAGGGCTCGTATCTAAAAGTACACATGAATATGAACGTACACACCAGGATAACTGGTAGTCCGTGCTCGTTATCATGCCACATCGCATAAGCATTTAAACCAAAAATACAAACAAAATTGCTGTATAGGGGTACGAATTGTTGGCAATGTGGAACATGAAAGGGTGGCCACAGAATTGTAATTGTAATTTGTTTGGGTTTTTGGAACTCCACCTTGTATGATGGGACACCATCTAAAAAAATCATCATTCCAGCCGAGAATTGCGGCTTGTAAAGCAATTTCCAGGTGGTACAAAATACTTCTAATTTTTAATACGTCCTTCTGGAATGGATTTTTTCCCAAACATTCGACAAGGGAAGAGGATCGAATGTAGTGATTGTTCTATCAAGTAGATAAACAATGAAGAGAGTGAAGGGGTCGACCGTACAGTATGGCAACAAAATTTTCACCAAGTAGGCTTTGGAAATACAAAAAAACGAATGGCATAAACGAACATAAGAAGCATTCTTACCAACTTGCACCCTGTGATGTTAAAGCACATCTCAGGCTAACAACTAAGAAGTTCTGCAATGATGTAGTGTTGAACATCAAATGCTAAACGGAGTTTCGGGTCTTGCATGGAGTCATTCAATATCATCTTATAGGGAAGTAAAACATCATTAACATCTTTGGTAGTAATGACATGTGGTTGCCACCTTATGAGATATAATTAAAAAAATTACAAGTAAAACAGTTGTTATGAGATTGTAATAACTTATAGAAAACATAAGGTTCATATAGTGATACATAGAGTCTTTGGTGAAAGAACACACGGGCTATAGATTCACCGCTATGGATATTAACATTTTTAGCATGGCGGATTAAATGGTACAGACGGGCTTCAGTTTGTCAAAGACACTCTATATCACTATATGGATAACACTTTTCTATAAGTTGTTACAATTTCACAACACTTACTTTACTTGTAATTTTTACTTATACTTCAGAAGGCGACAACCACATGTCATTGCTATCGTAAATTCTAATAATGTTTAACTTCTCTCTCAGATGATACTAGATGACTCCATCTGAGATCCAAAACTCCGTTTAGCATTTTATGTCCAGCACTACATAATTGCAAAATTGTTTCATTGTTAGCCTAGGATGTGTTGTAGTGTCTCAGCTTGGAAGTTGGTAAGAATGATTCCCATGTCCTTTTATGTCATTTGTTTTCGTATTTCTAAATCCTACTTGGTATAGATTTTGTTCCCATATTGCACGACTGACCGCTTCATTCTCTTCGTGTTCGACCTACTTGAGAGAACAATCACTATACTCAATCATCTTCCCTTACCGAATGTGTGGGAGAAAATCCATTCTAGAAGGACGTATTAAAAATCTAAATTAATTTGTTCCACCTTAACATTGCTTTACAAGCCATAATACCTGGCTGGAATGATGATGTTTTTAGATGGCGTCCAATCATATCAGATGGAGTTCCAAGAAACCCAAACTAGCTAAAACCTTAACATTACAATTGTTTGGCCATCATTTAATGTTCCACATAGTTAACAATTCAACCTCTACACACAATTATGTCTGTTTTTTGGGTTTAAAGTTTATGCGCATGTGGCATGGTAATGAATATGGACTAAGGCGACTAGCGGTTGTCCCGGTGTTGTACTCTCCATTCACCATTCATGTGTACTTTTAGATGAGTCCTTCATGATAGTCATATACAATGCACACGCAGGATGATGACGACCTACAGAATCCGGTGTTGGTACACTTGCTGACGTACAAGGAAAATGGTTGCGTAGCCAACATTTCTCAAGTCGTGCATGGTCAAGAAAACTGGATATACTTTTTAAAAAAGTACTAGGACAATGCCCACGCCTTGGAAAGGGATATAAATATTCTAGTATGTTAGTTCACGATCTACCTATCTATATTGATGTGATTGTGTAAATAAATATTTATCAATCCTGTCCGTGATTGTGTAAATAAATGCTTATAAAATCTGATCCATAATTGTGTAAATAAATGTTTATCAAATCATGCCTGTGATTGTGCAAATAAATGTTTGGTAAGTAAATTTAAGATGATAATTGGTGCGGCTGTGCAGAAGGTAAGTAAGTTAAGGTGACTGATTAGCGTATGAAGAAGGTTTGAGAAAAGGGTGTGGTGAGACTAAAAAAAATAATTGGACGAAAAAAATCAATGAAGGGACGTAATGGCAGGGCGGAGAATCAGTTGACGAAAATAAACACTATCTTTTTAAGTAGTATATATATATAGTATAGATGATTGCCCGTGCGTTGCAACCAGAATATAAACACTATAGTTGATTAGCCATGTATGTATGCATGTATGTATGTGCAAATGAACAGACATTGTTTATTATCTAAGATCTAAGGACAAATGCAAAATTCTATATGCACACGTTTTTTTATTGATATGCATAAGTGTTCACAGCTGATTTTGTCTGGGATTTGAAAGCATTACCAATTACAATAATATTTGGTATCAATATCTCCGTGTCTAAGTTTTTTGTTCGGTTGTAATGGACGGGCATTCAACTAGTAACACACACACACACACACACACACACACACGCACACACACACACACACACACACATATATATATATATATATATATGTAGTGTTACTATTCATTACCCAGGGTGCAGAATAAGTTATTCTTCACCCGAGGTAATCTTACGATCGCTTCCTAAATAAATTATGTTTCAAATTCAAAAAATTACATTCTTATTGATTCACTACGTCAAATTTGGCATAAGAAAATAAAAATGTAGGTCATAAGACAAAAAAAATTGTAGTTTATGTATATTTTACACTATGTTTTTACGTTTGTAAATTTACATAACATAAAATATTTTTTACGGTGACTATATGTTTTCTTACAATCTCTTTTTACACCAGAAATAAGAAAAAAATTACGGAACGTAAAATTACGGTGCATTGATGGTAAAATAGAGGGGGTGAAGAATAACTATTCCTCACCCAGGGTGACGAATAGTCAATCCCTATATATATATATATATATATATATATATATATATATATATATATTAGAAAAGGAGGAGGATCCCCAGCCTCTGCATCTGTGCGATGCATACGACCACTTTATTAATTATTCTCACAAGACTTTACAAAGTCATACAACGGTAAGATTAAAACCACCGTTTAACCAACAACTGTCGCTAATCCTATCCAATTGATGAAGGGGCGCTGATAGTCTGGGCCTAATACCAAGCAAACATCGCAGCCAAACTTAAACATCTACGACCTGAGGCCCCAACCAAGACGCTTGCCGGGTATGGGACACCTACCAGTCCGGCGCACTCCTCAACCAGGACGTCTGCCGGGTATGAGGCTGCCGCAGCCACCTGCCACCAATCCATCTTCAGTGTTGTACTGATGCACCACCTTGCTCGGCCTCTCTGCCATCGACGCCACCACGACGCCTGATGATGTCACCCTCCTGCGCGAGTCCCTCGCCACACATCGGGCGCCGAGTCTCCACTGTGCCACGCCGCCGAGAAACTCCACCATTAATGTGCAGGATGACACACCACTCCACCAATTATTTCGTCCACTGGTCCCTCGAGCCCCTGTACACCTCCAAGAATGACGCCACAAGAGGGAAACGACACAATAATGCCGCCATCATCCAATCTACTGATCTAGGGTTTCTCTTGGAGGTAGCATATAGTGGCCTGGAACTTCTCAACGGCGATGCCTTCAACAAGGGAACGACACCAAATAGTGCCGCGAGCAGGTCTTCACCCAGATCTGTTCCAATGGCCTCCATCAAGCGTCTTGCGCACGGATCGTCCACCACCGCAACCGCCGTGTCGCCCGTCGCGAGACCACAGCCGCCGACACATCCTCCGCTGTCCGGGGCCGCCACCCCGGGATCCAGCCCTCGCTGGCCGCCGGAACGAAGCCACCAAGCCCCATCGAGGGCGGCCAACGGGGGCGGAGAAGCTAGATCTGGCCAAGCCCGGCCATGATCCGGCCACTCCCGCGGCCTTGCATCTCGCCCGTGCCCGAGGCGACGCAGGTAGCGCATGCGCGCACAACGCCGCGGGGAGGGGAAACGCCCCACCGCCACCTTCCCTGGGGCGCGCGCGGACTTCGCCGACGGCCCCTCCAGCGGCGGCGAAGCGAGGGAGGGGGCGAGGGGGACCTGGCGGCGGCGGCGCTAGGGTTCCCCCGTGTCGCCCGGGGGCGAGAGGGGGGGGGGGCAACATACAAGTTTGCCATACAAAAGCAAAACCTATTATATATAAAATTTAGTTGTACTGCTACGAAGCTTGTCTTATAAGTTGATAATCTCGTTAAATGTAACCTTTGTAGCTATTTTCTCTTCATGCTTGAGGCATAGCAAAATTGAAAAGCCAAGAAATATAAGTGATAAATTAATCCATTACCTTGTACGTATATAACTGTACTGATTACTTCTAAATTTGGGTGCCTCGTCAGGTATGATTACAGTGAACGACAGGCTCTAGTACGGCACAGCGGCAGCAAGCAGGATTCCAACGGAGCAGCTGCCGGCGGTGGACGGTGGCGCCTGGCGATGTGGTTTGGGAAAGGAAAACGCTTAGAGACGGCGCACCGGCCGAATCTTCGGCTGGTCCTCTCGTTGGCTAACATGCTTATGTCCTCCCGCATACGGGCCACGTAGCTTTGGGCCCAACTCACCCCGGTTTCTCTCTTGTATCATTCGTCTTATCCCAACACCGACGCAACACAGCCACTCATTTGCCATCCGTCTCTCTCGTCACAATCTTCCAGACCATGGTCAGCCCATGCACTGCAGCTTTTTCCGGCGAGATGCTCCCCGACGCCATGCTCGTGCGGCTCCTGCCTCCCAACGGCTGCGGCGCTCGCATGCCACCTCCCTCTCCCATGGATACGGCGAGGTAGTGTGGTGGGGCGGTGCTACAATGGGAACAACGGAGGCCATGGACGAGGCTTGCCATTGGGTGATGGAGAAAACACTTTCGGTGCTACAACCGGTTAGTTTTTTGCTGGAACCGACTGGACAAAAAGCTGCAACCACCTGCTTCTGGTGGTGGAGATGGCGGTCTCCGATGCTGCAACCAATGTTTGTTTTTGCTGGAACCAGCCGGCAAAAAAGTTGCATCCACACATGCCCGGTGCTGGACCTGGACGACGATAAGGGTCGTTTTGCTGGCACCCGCTTTTTGTTTTGCTACAAGCGACAATTTTTATTGCTGGATTCGGTGTGGTTCATTTGGTGTGACCATCGGTGGAGATGCATATTTTGCTGAAAGCATTGTTGATTTTTGCTGTGACTGCTTTCATTGTTTGCTTCCACCGTTTAACACCGCTTTCCTACCGAGTTTTTGTTGATGAACACGGTGGCGTGACGGCCACAAAAGCAGAGGCGGCAACGTCAAGAATGCTACAACCATGAAGGCCACCTGCTGGAACCCGCAACACCATTTATTACAACCATTTTTTTTTTGAACCAGAGAAGATCGAGGCTACGACTGGCCCACGGCGAGCTACAACCAGCCACATAAAATGCTACGACCAGTGCAATTTTTTGCTGGAACCATACGTAGTGGTTTTCGCGAGTTACTTTGTTGCCTCCATCAACGTTGCAACCAGGGGGCGCCACCGGGCAGGTGCTGTAACCGGCGAGCAGCGGTGCCGTGGCCGGCGACGGCTGCCCACGGCCGCAAAGCTCAAGGAGAAAGTGTGGGAGAGCCGCTACCGGCGTGCAGCGGAGCTGCAACCAACAGCTCAAAAAGGCGACTAGCGACGGCGGCGACCGCTGACGGCGAGGCAAGTCGGCGGGAGGCGACCAGCCATGATGCGGAAGGCGGCTGGCTTCGAGGTTGGTTGTTCGCTCGTTCATGACGAGCGCCGGCGGCGCCGCTGCTCCTTCTCCGGTTGGCTCCGCCGGATTTGGTTTTTGGAGAGAAAACGACACAAGAAGCCCCATCGAACGGCAATACTTGCTCGCATCGAACGGCTGGGGCGTGACCGGTCCAACTGTTGGGCCGGCACGCCGGCGCCCAGCACTGCCCTTTGCGAAAACCCTAGCAGCGAGCAGATCAATTGGTCGATATGAGCGCGGCGCTCGCAAACGGGACGGCCATACCAAAATATTTCCAGCCTCGGGCTTCCAGTCTTCCGTAATGGGTAATACCTGAATGGGCCGCTCTTCTGGGCTTCAAGTGCTAATGATATAAATTCTCAAAAAAAAACTGCTAATGAGATACTCCCTCCAAATTACTCTAAATTTGACCCTAGAAAAAATAGTGTAGTCACTGCATGTTCTCACTGTCACGGCTGAAGAAACTGCACGTCGAAATTCAGGTCGTTGGAGGCACCTACGTGCGCGTACCGTAATTTTTTTTTGAGTGTCATACCGTGTATTTATGCGAGCGAATTGTGCCCAGGCCGACCTGCTGCTTGGCGAAAGGGCAGAGATTTTTTTTTACCTAAGATAAGAAAGGGCAGGAGCTCTGTTGTACGGGCGAGAGCCAAGCCGGCTTTTGCTAACGTTGAGGTTTTCATGACGGTAGAGGCTATTGACCCGCATGCACTTTACTTTATTAATGTCCTCCCACATGTTGCTGCATCACAGGTTTTAATTAATTTGCTTATCTTACACTTGTTCCTCGTCACAACGTGTTGTATCAAAGGTTTGTCCTAATTATGATCTCACCCCCTTAAGGTGAAAGTTTAGTTTGCAAGAAATGGATCCTCGCATAAACTTTGCAAGCTAGACCGTGGTTTCGTCATATTAGACGGTGAGTACAAGCGAGAAACAAATACTGCTAGTATGATGATATGATCCTCATGCTCAGCTTAGCAGAGAGCACACATTTGGCTTCGAACATTTTCTGAAGTCCAACATCTTTGTTTTATCTTCATGAGTCAGACACACTTATTCAATGAAGTTACCCACAGGAGTGCAAAAATGAGGTGCGAATCTCCAAATCGGCATGCAGCTAGAACAATAGCAAAGCACGTAACAAATCGACATTTAACGCATGATAAAACATACAAAAACACATACTACATGACAAACAAATTAATTACAAACCAAACCAAAAAAGATGCGTACATATAACAATTACAAAACAGCATATGGCACAAAAGCTATCGAGTAGATACACCCGGCCGGAGACCCAACGGCCTCCAAAGAATGAAAATAAAGCGCAGTAGCAGCTGCAGCTGCCCTATTCTTCACCTGCCGAAGACATGGCAAGTGTTCGCCTGGAGATCTCCATGTGGAGTTGCTTCACGAGGTTGATCCAGGCACCAACGCTTTGCCCATCAATCGTCACCCAGTCTACTATTGTTGCTGCTGGTTGCTCGTACCATTCGTCGACCTGGGGGTTACCAAGGCATCATCAGTAAGACGAAATGAAGTTGATGGATGAGAGTACGCATGCAGGCATTGGCACTATTGGCACTTCTCATCTAATCAAAATGAGTCTGCGTTGCTCTGGCTCCCTTGGAAGTAACAACCTAGCGAATCAGAAGGTTGCGCATGCAAGTCAGCATTACTTACCAGGCCCCTAACACGCCTGCAATCTTCGAAACACCTTTGCGCCTCTTGAACCGCATTTCTCAGTTCGGGCAACCACCGTTCTGCCACGACCTTTTCTTGTTCACCAGCTAATTTGAGACAATAGTTGGCCACCCTACATAAAGGAAGGGCAACCCGGTAAGCATTCTTTGAAAATGCAGAAAGATATAATGCACTAGCTACTAAATAACATGAAAGATATGAATAGTAACTTTGGCATACATAGACAAGTCAATATTTAAGTTTATGCTAAGTATCGACACAATTATGCCACATGAGTTCAAGGTTAGAGTATGTCTTTGTAATAAATCCTATAGAATGTCACTGACTTCACAAATGCTAGAGTTGCTGTCACTGAATTCCTATAAAACCTGCGTACTCGCCACTTTATAAACAGTGAAAATATATCATTTGCACTCCAAAGTTGAAGAACAACCTATGATGAAATTCAGCATGACATGGCATAGCATGCACCTATAATTCTATATCGAGTACGTTAGCTAAAGAACGCAGCATACTGTTATTTGTAGTATGGGGAGTAGGATTACCAGGAACAAGCAACAGAGAAATGAGGGTACAAACAATATTCACTCTCACATGCCTACAAACTGTAGCCGAACAACGACAGCAATGATACAAAGTATACCTTCTCTAATACTCCCTCCGTTCCTAAATATTTGTCTTTCTAGATATTTCAAATGACTACTACATACGGATGTATGTAGACATATTTTAGAGTGTAGATTCACTCATTTTGCTTCGTATATAGTCACTTGTTGAAATGCCTAGAAAGACAAGTATTTAGGAACGGAGGGAGTAGTATAATGCATGTATTCAGAAAATATCTACCACCGCAGGAAATCATACCTTTCATATTCTTGTTGAGCACGATGTGCACGATTTAGCAAAACACGATCGTTCTCAGCAAGATTTCTTCGTGTGTGCACCAAATTAATAGCTTTTGATAGATCCTCTAGTATACTAGCTTCAGAACCACAAGGTTTTAGGCAAAACTCCAATGCACTCAAAACTGATGCTAAGCCAGAATCCGTGCCTTCTGTACCTGGTGAAACTGTTAAACAAGAAACAAGAGACACCTGAGTACTCTCTAGCATAAGAGAAGAATGACGAAGTAGTTCATAAATCAAGTGGAAGGGCACATGGGAAAGGGGAGCACTCTTTGTTGCAAACAGTTGGGTCCAAGCATACATAGACAAGAAAACATTTAAGTTTTAATAGAGTTAGCGCTAAAAGTGTCCTAACTGTATTGATCCTATTGGCTAACTGCAACAGAAGGTGACCAATTTTAGGATGAAAGAACTATTTTTATCCCTGCTTAACCCAGCTTCAAATCAGGGCAAGCATGGAGAATCCCATGGCTGCACCACTAGGGAGGGAAGGACACATTCTGCCTTAACATGATTTATAACATACAAGATCATTACGGGAGAAAAATAGAGAGAGAACTCCCAACACAGCCGTACCAGAATTATACTGAAGAGCAGTAGAAATGCGGCATATAGATGGTATGGCAGAAGGATCTCTAGCACCAGCTCTTGCAGTTAACATAGCAGCCTGTTTTTCTGCAGATGCAAGTGCTTCTGACCCTGTAGCACCATTAGAACCTACAGCCTCCAAAAGGGCCTACAAAGGGAAAACATCAGCAAATGTAATGGAAAGATCAATCAGGCAAATCATAGGGTGCTCGATTTTCAGATGAATAAACTAGCAAAAACTCAATATGTTACCAACCTGAGGAGTTGCCGGTAACCTGCATAGGCTATTCTCCAGACTTTGACCAAACGCGGCTAATTCTCGCTCAATAAGATCTCTCGAATTAGTTGACATATCTACCACAGCATTGCATGCAGGGATGATTGTCTTTGATGCATATCCTCTAGCAGATAACGGTTGTTGCTCCCAAAATGCTGACGCTTCCTACATATGACAATTCAGTATCATCTTTCAAGAAAAAATCATATTTATTGCATTTCAACGAGGAAATGCAAATAGAGATATGACCTAGCCATAAAGCTGCCAGCAATTATAGCCCACAAATCAGATAGATAAAATAAATCTTAGACCCTGTTTGGATTCTCGTTTTCCTTCTAAATACAGTTGTAAAATATACAGGTCTCCGCCGGTCGTTTTGGTTTCCGACTGAAAATAGCTATTGGCCGGTAAGTTACACCCGGAAGTTAAATACACCTGTATTGACTTACAACAATACCAAGCGCGGCCTTAGTTGAAGTGAGTAATATATTTTTAGCTCATTGCACAGCTGATGTTGATGCTATCCTGCTAATCACGCTGGTAACAGTGAACGCTTAGAATTGTCTTTCATTTATACATTCACGTCATATCAAAATAATTCTAGTGTTAAAAGAAAAGAAAAAAAAGCATTCCAGACTAACCATGTTGGCCCGTAGAAGAGCACTGTAAATGCACTCCAGTTCTGACCGACGAGCGTCAAACTCTTCGATTTTCTTCCACTTCTTTTTCAGAGAATCTTCCGCTTCTTTCCACTCGGCGCATAACTTATACAGACGTTGTACCTCGGATGTTAATGTATTCAAACTTGCCTTTAATCCAGCAACTTCTCTTTCTTTGGCCCAAACATCCAGCTAAAATGAGGTAGCCAACACTATCAGGAAAAGATTATGGCTTATACAACATTTTTTATTTTCTATAATGATATAGTAGCAAAAGGACAGTGCACAACTGGTTAGCTTACGAGCAGCAAGTGCATGCAGCTTCCAAATTGAAAGTTTTAAAGCAATTTTTCAGAAGGAATCCCAACTGGCGGTGTCTTGAATGGTGTGAGTATGTCCAAGTAAAGTATAAGCACCTACATAAAGCATGGCCTCAAGCTATAAACACTTCCTACTGCTAACAGGTTGTTTCATGACAGTGTCGTGCTTAGCTGAACTTAATATGAAACTCGGATGTTATAAGCATAAAAGTTTGGAGTACTTTGCAAAGAGAATCCCTCCATCATTCATAATGACATTTTGAACATGTACCTCCAGGTGCCTGCTGTTGGTGACGTTCTGTGAGGTGTTCCCGGTAGGCAGCTTCTTATTTCCTGTCGCATCAACAGTTCCATGAAGGCGCTGCAAGAGCTTCTGACTTAGAGCTTTAGCTTCTGCAGCTTTATTCAAAGCATCTTCAGTGGCTAAGAACTGCTGAACATGTTCTTTCTGCAAGGCCAAGTGCAATACATTAGTTAACTTCGGTGTAATGTCCCGTGTTTGGAGAAAGAAGAGCTAGACATAATCATAGAACTTTTTCAGTAACAGAACATGAGGCCACTCTAAAATAACAAAGTCCTGAATGATAACTTGACATTTGTTTCTGAGAGCAAACAAAAGAGGTAATGGAAGACAGAAAATGCAAATATGACAATTTGCATTCATGAAAAGAGGTGTAGAACTGGAAGAAAAAGTACATGTATCCAAAAGAATGGTATCAGCTTATTCTCTTCCTATACATGTAGTGGACATAACCCTTCAAGTGGCTCCGAAGGGAGTACCTGTCGTTCTAGTAGCTGGTCATGTGTTCCTCGGGTCGACAGCTCTGATCCAATCTTTCCATTGCCATACACCTGATATGGTAAGGGTGAGCTTGCATCAGTTGAAGCAGCATCAATGACCTGCTCATTTTCATATTTATACCTAGGAACAAGAATTTGTATATCTGGTTAACATCTAACCCCAAAGAAATATAAGCTTAGCAAGATACTTTGTTTAGCAAAGCAGTTCAGTACAAAGATCAACTAACAAAAAACCAATAGAAGATTAGAAAGATTTTTTCATTAAATGTGTAATATAGTATTTCCTTCAACAATGAATATCTACTTGTTTGTTTGGCAAGGTAAATAAAATCCCCAATTAGAATATAATTCAATCTTAAAGATGCAAAGCTACAACCACGGGATTAAATTCATGAGAATGTAACCAGATCACAAAAATGATCAGAAGTCATTTAAGAATATTGTTCACCGAATCTTCATTGTGTGGCAGGAACATTTAACTCTTACATGTCTGTCATTGGAATTGGAAAGAACAGATGGAGGGAAAAAAACAGGATAGTACCTCAAGAGTTCTGCATCAGCACGTATGTCAATCTTATCTGTTTCTTTGTGTACAAGCATTTTCATGCGTGATGTATAACTATTGATCGATTGCAGTAACAAGGAAGGATTTTTTAGGGAATCTAATGCCACAGCTTTCACATCTGCTGGTATTTCACCATCCAAATCAGTGCCCAGCTTTGCCACATCTATCTGGCAACTCGAATTAATACCATTCCCTTCAAATGCTGGAAATGAACTCCGAATCATTTCCACCATATCCGCAGCAAGAGTTTCACATGCCTTCCGAATACTCCTTTCACGTGAGGTCTCTACAAGTACAAGATCTTCTGATAACCTGTTATTTTTGACAGTTGAGTACAGGTCCTCTCGCTCACTCTGCAACTGCATCTCCTCAACAGCATCCACAGATCCAGCAACACCTATACTTGACCTTCGCACATCTCTTGCTTGGTTAACAAAGTGATGCAGACGTCGCTGGTACTCAGCAAATATTTTGCAAGCTTCGTCACACTGCTGATCATACGCCTCGAGCATAACTTGTTTGTGCCTAAAGTTAAAAACATGGAATTGTTATTTTACTCTTTGTCAGTCGAGCTAAAGTTGTGGAAGATCATTTGGAAACATCAAAGCAGTGAAGCAAAAAGCAGTTCCGCATGAAAATTCGGCACTGATATCTTCTGAACAAATATTAGAAGAGTGTGGCAAAATGAATTTTAGAAATTCTTCACATTTGCAGGTTTATACCAGATCTAACCTAGAAAGCGTTTATATCATACATAAATGACATTGATGCAGTTGCTTGTATAAAAGTGTGGCTCCAAGGAGCCTGCACCGGTGCACCCTACCTGGTAGGGCACAATCAATGTTTAGACCACATACATTTATAAACACTAAAAGACGAGTAGTTGAATAAATATGTTTTCTGCGCATAAAAAAAATGCAAATACCATTTATGATCTGCAATACATCACTATTATGCTAATCAAGAGAAACTGAAATGTCAACTATCACACAGTTACACTAATATTACAATATGGTCAAAGGACCAATGAAGATATCCACAACTCATGAATTCTGTATTGCAATTGAAATTAGAAATTCGGCATCTACCAGGAATAGTGGAAGAAACAAAAAGGTAGCTACAATATAACCATACGTAAGTATAAACAGCAGTGTAGCAATAAGGGTATGTTTGTATGCTCCTATACTTGAACATGTAGAATTTTTCGCAAGCTTATTAAGTTATATTTAAATAGAGCAGGAAGGCCTTCTGATCTCACAATCAACCAATCAGGTATTAATTTATAACTGTAATGCAAATCATAGCCTGTTCCTTCCATGATTTGTGCATTTTCAATCACCAGATCTACTAGGGTGAGTTTGGTTCTGAGGCTAGCAATCTCCTACCAATGATGGGCAAGGGTGGCTATTTGGTAACATCAGAGAAGGCCTGCTTTGCTTGGCTAGATTCCTAGTAACCAAAATAAAAATATTTGTAGTCGAAAACTAGCTTGAATTGGCTCTCTCACATGACCAAGGTAACAGAGTGCTGTTGCATCAGCCTCCAATCGCCATGCACATCGTGGTTTGCCAGTCACTAACCAAAACAAAGTGGCCTTGCTTTTCTTGGCTATGCCCAGATGAGCCAGTTCTATTTAGCCTAGCTAAGCAAGAGAACCTAGGGATACAAACACACCCTAAACTGCAACACGATATACCTATTAGCATTCAAACTCTCAAACAGATTGGTCGCTAGTCTTTGTAGCACGTGAGGAAGCTTTAGAAGCTGATGGAAAATAGAGCTAATGGCATTTTATTGATGGAACAGCATTTAGAGTGGCCATAAACTCTATCGATGCTTTACTGGCTCTACTATATGTTAGTCTTCTGTGTGGCATTCCTTCAAATAAATCAATCCTTGATCCCATTAAACTCAGCTCAAGATTCAAGAGTGACACTTCCAAGTAAAGTAGTGACAGTAGTAAATTTAAAAGTCCTATATTTTCAGGCAAGTTTACCAATAAACTTAGCAAGGTGCAAAAGCGAAAATCACAATGTAGCGTGAATATAATCCCCAAGTCTACTACGTGTAGATCTTCTGGGCGGCATCAACCTGAACATCCCCTCTGATATATCAAACCTTGTTCCCATCAAAATCCGATAGGGAGTGACACTTTCAAGCAATTCTATCGGGAGTATTTTTCATGTATTTCTACTAGCGACAGTAAAGTATAGACAGTCAGTTGGTACTAAGTCAGACGATTTTCAGGCATCCCTATCAGTAAATAGCAAGCAGCAAAAGTGAAAACCAAAATGTAGCGTCAATTAAATCCCCATATCTCCAATAGGATCGTCAAATCAAATCGTAAATAGTTCGTGCCCCCTGATTCCACCGGTATATGGGTACCTGGCATTGGAGCGCTCGCCCAGCACACGCTTGCGTTCGGCCTCCTCGCGCGCGACCTCCGCGATGCGGGCGCGCAGCTCCTTGCGCTGCCTCCGCACGACCCCGCGCAGCCGCTCCGCCTCCTCGGCGGCGAGGTCGCGCTCCCTGGCCTCGGCCTCCCTGGCAGCCGCGTCGCCTCCTCCCGCCCCGACGCCCCCCTCCCGCGCCCGCCTGGCCGCGACGCCGTGGACGAGGATGTTCCGGCGCGCCGTGGCGACCGTGCGCTCGGAGCGGACCCGGCGGAGGAGGAAGGACCAGACCGGGAGCATGTTGCCGCGGCAGATCTTGCGCAGCTGCTCGGGCGCGGGCGGCGCGGAGGGGTAGCCCATCTCGTCCTGCAGCCACTCGATGATGGCGTCGGGCGACACGCCGCCGGGGCCGGTGCTGCCGGAGACGGAGGAGGCGGGCATCGCCGGCCGGCGGGTGGGGAAACCCTAGGCGCCCGATCTGACGACGAGGGGTTGGGTCGGCGGTGGGTAGTGGAGGGAGGGAGTGGGAGTGGTTTTTTTGAAACTTTCTCCTGGGCTCTTGTTTGGATCTTTGTGGTGGGGAGGGACGGCGTCACGGCGCCGGCGCGGGACGGCTGTGTTTGGTCGTCGCGGACAGCAAATGGACGAGGCTCCCCGTGACGGCCGTCCGAACTCCGAACAGGGGAGAGGAGAGGGTGGTCCAGTGTTTCGAAATGTTATTCAGACGGACCGTGTTCATAGCGCAAGCAAACTAAGACGGAATAGTCGTTGTCAAAAAAAAAAACTAAGACGGAATAGTCTCTACTCCTAATGTTTCACTTGATGTAGGATTGCCTTCACGGTTTTTTTCGTCTACCATTTTTGTCCGGGTTTTTTTCGTCTCGCCTCCCATCACCACTAGCGCACTGGTTTTTCGGCATCCCACTAAAAATCACCCCGTGCGCTCGATCCTTTTCTTAGGGTTGCCCGCCTCCACCGCCAATGTCTTCCTCCTCCGCCGCCATCTACCGCCTCCGCCGAGATTCGAGCTCCCCCACTTGTGGGCCGGGGCCGCCGCCGCGGAACCCCGGGGCAAGGCAGGGTGTGGCCACGTTGCGAGCAGCGAGGAGCGGCGCAAGGTCGTGCCCTGCATCGAGGAGGAGCTCAGGTATTTTCAACCTCATGTGCGTGCTAGCCTCAGACGCCGATGCCCAGCTAGGGTTCTCACCCGCCGTCGCTTCCCTGTTGCTACCTCGCCACCCGATGCCCTCCACGGACACCACCACCATGATGGCGGAAGGAAGAGCAAGAGGGGGTCGTCGAGGCTGGGTGCCGCTGTGAGGATGTTGGCGCCTGTGCGCGGTGATGGCATTGTGGCGGATGATCATCTTCCCGGGGAGCCACGTGATGGCCGTCGTCTCCACCCACGGTCGCGCCAACAAGACAAGTACGCCGCCGTGCCCTCGACATATTCCCTACTCCTGTGCACGTATGGTCAAGCATGTATAGCTTATCTTGCGCCACACGGCCTTGGCAGATCTCAGTGAGATGGACTCTAGAAATTCCTCTATGAATTTGGAACCTATAAAGGGGATTTAACTTTTAAGAAGCATAGAACGTTGTGCTATTATGCATTGTCGTGATTTGGTCTGGGTGAAGTAATATATTGGGATCTTTGTGGAGGAGAATATATTGCTTCTTCTTATATTGGAACAACTGAGAGGAGCAAGGGTTGTAATATCAACAGCTGATCACGCTCTAGGCTGTGGCGAGAGTTTGTGTATATCTCTTTAGTGTCAACCTCATGTGCGTGCTAGCCACGTTCTGCCGCCGCGGGCACCCTATTTGCTTTGGTATGATCCATGGAAGCACTTAGGTGATGTTCTGGTGATAAAAATGCTACTTAAAATGTTGAAGGTTTGTGATTTCTTACCAAGTTATATGCGGTTCTAACCCAACTGGCATGGTGATGATTTCTTCTCTTTGCTTTTCAGTTTTATACCGGCCGATACATCTATCTATTGGGAGGTTGTTTTGCTATCAATTGAGATCTTGGGTTTAGGGTCTTTTCATGCTTGGTAAAAATGTTTGAACTGTTTGAACCATTTAGGCGTTAACATTTCAGGAGAATAATGATTCTTCCAGTTCTCTATTCTTCACGAATTCACTGTTTGTTAACAGTTCAGGAGAAAGTCGTAAACAGATTACTTGGTTTTTTAACCTAGCTAACATGTTCCTACTTTATATAATGGATTATACTTATAGAGGAGATTTCATAGACCATTTCAGTCATAGATATAGCAACTATGTTGAATTGGTATTCCAGTGTCACATGTTAGAGAAAGTGGAAGAAAAGAAAGAACAATAAATACACTAACTTACAAATCGTGTCACCAAACTGAGTGCAAGATGTTAGTGTTGATTACTATTAGTGAGCCATACCTGTGTGTAACATATTTATACGTTTTTCTGTTTCCTTCCAGGATAAATGCAAGTGTTCTATTTGCGCATTGTGACGACAATTTTCTTGGATAACAGACGAAGCGAGCTCGGACGAGTACGCGGGTGGGATGACAGATGATAAACTTGATACAGGCATGTTGTTGACTGTCATCCAACCGACGTGCCCAGACAGGCTACATATTGGCATGATGGGCTTCTATGATAAAAGGACATTAGGCAACATGTAAATGCGCATGTAAATGCGACTTCTTCATCTTTGTTGTCCTTGCAAACAACTTACTTGGTGACATGTTTATTTTGCCTGATAAAGAGCACGAAGGTGATTATTTTGTTCTTCCCTCGTTTGTATTGCAGGGTTTGCTTCGAAACATAATTCAGTGTCCGCTGATGTACTGGAAAAAAGCATATTAAGCTACAGGAAGATGGATTCTTCTTAGTTGTCACCAAGCAGGTATTCTTACGTGGCTCTGATCAAATCACCGATGTATGGATTCACTTGAATCACTTGTATTATCTGTAGGTTACCCTGTAATTAACCATATAAAAGTTCTTGCTGATTATAAAATATATGCTTCTTTTTACTACAATATAAAACATGTATTTTTCCGTGTTATTGTAGGGCACCATCTATAAGTGTATGTAAACATTTCTATGAACTCAAGTTAATTGATGTGGACTCAAGTGTCCTGATAGAAGGAACAACCTCTCCAAATTAGGTAAAGAAGATGGCTGGTCATCTGTTTGCAAAATATTTGCAAAATTTAGTTGTTGCATGCTACTTGCGTGTATGAAATAGATAATGCAATTCGCAATATGTTAATACTCCATTGTCGAGTACATATAATCATTTCGCGGGCATGACTAACCATGCCCATGACAATATCTGAAACTTACTGGTGTCATTTCTCCTCCTGAAATTAACATTTTGTTTTGAGATGTAGGAGTTTCCATAAGGATCCTCATCAGCGAGCAGGATATTGAACAAATTAATTATTTGAATGCCATGGGCCAACATTGCATGACCATAATACACATAACGTTGTAGTGTGGGCTCAGATGTTGAATAGCAGTCTCTCTACAGTCACTTGTCTTCATTTTTTGTTCCGCAACATGATTACCTGGAGCCCCCACTTGATTTCCTCGTGAGCATGACACTAGCTTCCACGTTTATGTCGTGTTGATTTATCTACAGGCACCTGTCTTTGATTTAATAGCAACAACCCCCTTTTAATAGTGTTGGTTTCTACTGTTATATGATATCTAGGGTCTTCACGAATGCATGCCTATAACGTCTGAAATAAGAATTATGTTGTGTGTTGATCTTGTGGAGGTTTCAGATGTCGTTCCGGTGGTGTGTAGGGCAACTGAAGATGCTGGCATTCGCTCTGTCCGTGTCACAAATTTCAAGCGAGTTCCTTCGTTTGTTGTGTTCCAGGTGTTGCATGATTGTACAAAGAACAATATCATTCCACTCTTAGGTTGTATAAGTACAAGGGAACCAGTTTGCAGTTATTTACTATAGCAAACTCAACTAATTCATGTCTGTTTTGTGCATGACGTGACACAAAGATTCTGATGTATTCTGTAACTTGGGCATGGTGCTCTGATAAATTGTTATCTGTTGTATTTGAGCCCCAAAATTCTGCAGTAATGCTAACAATGCCTTAGAAATTTGTTAGCTTTTATGTGAAGCTGATTGGCAGTATACAGAAATAGTTTTTATGTGTTATCTTATTTGAGTTTCCTAACATACAGAAATGCCCTGGTCTATTATCTCCAATCTGCAGTTGGTACTCCATTGATGCAGAGTATGTTACAGCAGCTGGGCATCATCCTCCCTCAATTGTGTGGTAGGTGCCTTCGCCTACTTAGTTCCTTGTTGTAGCACTTGCTTACATTTAAACTTTTCTACCTTTAGGAAAATCTTGGATATGAGCTTATGTTCTGTAGAATTGGTATCCTTCTGAGAAAGTTATCTGGAAGTACTACCCTCATATCTATCATTATTGTATCTTTGTGAAATATTTCGATTATGTGCCAAACTAACATGATAACATGTTCTACTTATATAGTTCTATTTTTAATTTGGGTTGTATGGATCCTATATCTGCGGCTTTAAGTTTCAGCTACTTAAAAACAATACTACAATTTTTTTCTTTATATTTTGCTATTTTGCCTTTCTGCCATTTCTTAATAGTTGTTGAGAATTCTTTCTTACACACTTCACACATTTCAGGGAAACA
Source organism: Triticum aestivum (assembly GCF_018294505.1). NCBI lineage: Eukaryota > Viridiplantae > Streptophyta > Magnoliopsida > Poales > Poaceae > Triticum > Triticum aestivum. The sequence goes on from NC_057807.1 coordinate 365,223,098, forward strand.
AAGACTTAAGTGATGTTACTCATGTTATAGTAGATGAAGTACATGAACACACTATTTTGGTATGTACTTGCTCGTGTATGTTTTTTTCTTTGTGTGCTATGAAATGTATTGTTTCTCCTTATATGATAGATGAAGCACATGGTTAATCCTAATTTGCCCCTTTCAGAGCAACTTTTTGCTGATTGTTCTTAAGGTTCTTGTTGAAAACACTCTAATCAACCAGGAAGAAAGTTGAAAGTGATTCTCATGTAGTGTCCATTATCTTATATATTATTTCTTTTCTTTTCATATTTGCATTTTCTTATTGCACCGATTATTATGAGATCTGTCAATTTATTTCTTGTTGCTTTAACTTCATGTCCGCAACTATTGATTCAAGCCTATTTGCACGATACTTTGGAGATTACCATGTGATTAGTGTTGAAGTAAGAACACACCCAGTTTCAATTCACTTCTTTGAAGATGTTTATGAGAAAGTGGAGTATTGTTTTGCTTTGGATTCTCGTGCATCAGGAGCATACTTCATACAACATGGAGAAAAGGTTCCCTTTGTTCAATTTTCATTCTCAGTGAGTACACATTGGTCAACCGTGGGAAACCCTTTTTTAGAACCTTACTGTTGGAGCAGCTATTGTTGCTTTATCTTGTTCATTACATCTTGTAAATATCCCATATTTTAAAACTATATATTATATCTTGTAAATATCCCATGTTTTCAAGTTAAATACTCCAGTTTTCCATCATATGAGATTATTACTACAGAACACATCTTAGGATTTTGAGAGTGTTTGTTTTCCTTGATCCTTGTTTGATCACAGTTGTTTATCTGTTGGTTTTGTCCAACTTTGTTTATTTTTTAGTTTTGTATGCGGGGATCATACACTGGCACAATGAGGTGCTATACAAATGGTTTTTAACTGCTTTCCGCGATGGCATTCTGAACCGTTGCCAAGTGAGTGTGCGATACGGGGTCCTTCCCACACGACCCAGAAACCGTCGATGATAGGGAGCCATGATGCATATAGTTGTCCCTATAAAACTGTTTTTGATATCTTGAATATCCCAAACGCTTCATCCTTGCTACTCGTGTGTGCTGGCATTACCATTGCAGTTGGACTTATGTGGTTTTACCTAAAACCAGGCGCGGTCTAGGCACATTCCAGGCATGGGATTTTTCAAGGCACGTACCAAACTGGCTCTACGTTTACGATGCCAGGCACATCACAAACAGTTCATGATTGTAAACCGTGTACGATAGGTCGACAATCACACACATTTAGTTTTCCTGCACCGTTTGTGATATTGTCTGACATCACACACGTTTTCCTCTTCGTGCATGGTTACACACGTTTCCTTTCTGTGAACCATGTCGGATTATGATGCATATCACACACGCTGTGCTTTATAGACCGTGTGAATTGTAATGACCTGCAGAGCGTAATTTCACCCTAATTTAAATTGTTGCTATTTAAAATTGTACCTAATTTGAATTTTAAAGTAGGATATTGTAGCGACCAGACCTCAAACAGTCTGATCTCTGTGCTCATTGTCATCCCTGGATCAGTAATGCTGACACCACACAGTACTTGGAAGATTTATAACAGAGTAGCAATCACACACTTATTACATCGAATGTCTCAAAAGAGAACTTATTGACATAAATATGGCTTAAGGCCATCTAAAATCGATAACAGCGGAAGACTTGGAAGATAAGCGAGTCCATCAACTCCAACAGCATCACTGAGTATAGAACCACGACCTAAAAGCACCTTACTCGTCGTCTGAAAAGTCTGCAACATGAAACGTTGCAGCCCGAAAATGGGTCAGCACATGAAATATGCTGGCAATGTAACACATAGAGAATAACAATGGATTAAGCTACACTACATGCAATTTGGCTGGTGTAAAAGCTCTATGGTTACAGTTTTGCATAAAGCCAATTTTCCTCTACTGCAAAGGAATAAATTTATTTAACTATCATGGTGGTTGTTAAACATTGAGAATGGTTGACAGCATTCTCAATCCCAATTGAAAGTACTCATTAAACCAAACAATATTAAATTAGAGTAACATGTTGAGATTCACATGATATCCAGATACTAGATACTCAAAATGTCCATAACGGGGACACGACTAACCATGATTAGTTTATACACTCTGCAGAGGTTTGCGCACTTTTCCCCACAAGACTCGATCTCCTTCGTTGGATTTCTCGCACTACATGATGTTTGAGAAACGAATGACCGAGACATAGTCTTTCAGAAGCACTAGCACCTTACATGTGGGTAGACCGGTACGCCTACTTTCCCCTACATCTGCTAGTCTACCCGTAAGAGTTCGCACAACTTAGTCAACTATGCCAGAGCCCATAATGGCTTGTGGCTGCACACATAAGTTTATAGTTTGAATAATCTCATGATCCCTTTGAGCCTGGGTGGCGGTCCGAAGAAATACAGGAAAGTCCTGATAGAAACCAGGTGCCTCAGTCCACCCAGATGTGTGTTTAAGTCGCCACCTTAAATAATCCTCATCTACTTCCCATCCCACAATTTAATTAGATCCTAATCATGCAATTGTTTGAGGATTGATCTAATGCATAAAATCTGGGTAGTAGAAAAAATATGATCAAAGTGTTACTTGCCTTGCTGATGATCCGCAAAACCTAGAGACTCGAAGTAACAGGCGGCGCACTCCGGGTATTCTATCGCAGACAAACAAACAAACAAACATACAATAAGTACTCATCTAATGCACAGGTAAAATTTGAATAGAAGATCTAACCAGAAAGTTCAACTTAAGAACTCCGGTTTGCAAAAAGAACCAAATCAAACAAAGCAACGAAAGTCAAACGGCGAAAGAAAATAGCTTCGTTTTACTAATCTGCATCTAAGTCAAATTTTACAGAAGCAAAAACTTGTTTAAGTTGATTATTCGGAAAGAGGGTTTCGAGACAAAACTCCAGGCGCTTGAATCGCCTGATTCCGATAAACGAGCGAAAAGTTATACTAAAACGAAAATCGGATCAGGAATCGCGATCAGAAAAATCGCGGATTAAATCTGAGAAAAAGAAAAACGACGAATGGGCTGAGGAACGAACGTTCGTTGACTAAACAGATCTGACGAACACGTTCGTTAAAACGAACGAACGAGCGAACGCTCGCTAATTAACTAAACCGAAGAATAAAATAAAAACCGGTCTAACGAAGAAAAAAACAAAAAAAATGAAGAAAAACCGCTCGATTTTATAAAAAAATCAGCGCAGATTACGAGGTGCGGCGAACCTCGGGCGGCGGGGTCGGCAAGGCGGCGACGGCTCCGGCGAAGTCGGCTGGCGGCGGCGCGGCGCTCGAGGTGGCTAGGGTTAGGGTTTCGGGCGCGGGGTGGGCCGGCGGCGGGATCTAGTGGGCTGGGGCGCCGGGGGTGGCGCTTTATATAAGCTGCCCCCGAGGGGAGTCCCGCTCGGGCACGGCCCAGAGGCGGTGCGCGTTTTTTTAAATAATTCCGCGCAGAAGAAAAATAAAAAGAAATACTAAACGGACTCCAAAAATCCCGAAATAAATTTTCCCCGGCTTCTAAAATCAAGCCGGACAAGAAGAACATTTATTTGGGGCCTAAATGCAATTTTGAAAAACACACATTTTTCCTAAATTCAAATAAAAGGCGAAAAACTCCAAAATAAATCTTATTTGATTTTTTTATTAAATCTTCATTATTTCTTTATTTTGGGAATGTCATTTTATTCCCTCTCTGAATTTTTGGTAGTAGAAGTAATTGAGGATAAAGTAAATAAAATCAATGATCCTATTTTCAAAATATGAGAAGAACTCAAATAAGAATATAACGAAATCCCCAACTCTTTCCGTGGGTCCTTGAGTTGCATAGAATTTCTAGGATCGAGCCAACAATGCAACAAAAATATGATATGCAATGATGATCTATGTATAACATTCCAAATTGAAAATTTGGGATGTTACAAACCTACCCCCCTTAAGATGAATCTCGCCCTCGAGATTCGGGTTGGCTAGCAAATAGGTGAGGGTGGTCCTTGAGCAGATCTTCCTCTCGCTCCCAGGTGGCTTCCTCCTCGGTGTGGTGGCTCCACTAAACTTTGTAAAACTTGATAACCTTACTGCGGGTAACTCGACTGGCATAATCCAGAATTCTAACTGGTTTCTCTTCATAGGTCAAATCATCCTTCAACTGAATTGCTTCCAGTGGCACTGTATCTCTCAGTGGTATATCAACCATCTCTGCGTGATACTTCTTCAACTGAGAAACATGGGACACATCATGAACTCCTGACAATCCCTCAGGTAATTCCAACTTGTACGCTACTTCTCCCATGCGTTCCAATACTTTGTATGGCCCCACAAAACATGGTGCTAACTTCCCTTTAACTCCGAAACGCTTAACTCCTCGAAGTGGAGATACTCGAAGATAAACTCTGTCTCCGACTTCGTGTTCTGTCTCCTTGCGTTTCGAATCTGCATAACTCTTCTGTCTTGACTGAGCTACCTTGAGCCTGTCGCGGATCAGTTTTACCTTCTGTTCAGACTCCTTAATCAAATCCGGTCCAAACAACTGGCGGTCTCCCACCTCATCCCACAACAACGGGGTTCTGCACCTCCTTCCGTACAAGGCTTTGAAAGGGGCCATCTTCAAACTGGATTGATAACTGTTGTTGTAAGAAAACTCCGCGTATGGCAAGTTGTCATCCCAACTTGATCCATAATCCAAAACACAAGCTCTAAGCATATCCTCCAAAATCTGATTGACTCTCTCAGTCTGTCCATCTGTCTGTGGATGGAATGCTGTGCTAAACTCCAGCCTGGTTCCCAGTGTTTCGTGCAACTGCTTCCAGAACTTTGAGGTGAATTGGGTTCCTCTATCTGATACGATACTCCTCGGAACTCCATGCAAACATACAATCCTTGTCATGTATATCTTAGCCAATTTGGCACCGCTGTAGGTAGTCTTTACTGGGATGAAATGAGCTACCTTCGTCAAACGATCGACTACAACCCAAATTGAGTCATAGCCTGAACGAGTCCTGGGCAATCCCGTGATGAAATCCATGCCTAGTTTGTCCCACTTCCATTCGGGTATAGGCAATGGCTGCAACAATCCGGCTGGCTTCTGGTGTTCTGCTTTCACCCTCCGACATACATCACAAACTGCTACATACTCTGCAATATCCTTCTTCATTCCGGTCCACCAGAAAGTTTCCTTCAAATCCAAATACATCTTGGTATTCCCGGGGTGAATCGAATATGGTGAATCATGTGCCTCTTGCAGAATCAACTTCCTGATCTCCAGGTCATTGGGCACATAAACACGGTCCTCAAATCGTAGGGTATCGTACTCATCCTCACGAAATCCCTTAGCCTTTCCTTCGCTCATTTTCTCCTTTATAGAGGCAACTTCCTTATCTGTCTTTTGAGCTTCTCTGATTTTATCCATCAACGTAGACTGAATCTCCATTGCTGCTACATAGCCTCTCGGAACTATTTCCAAACATAGATCATGAAGATCCTCAGCTAACTCCTTGGGTATTCCTCCCATCATTAGTGTATTGACGTGGCTCTTACGGCTCAACGCGTCTGCTACAACGTTAGCCTTCCCGGGGTGATAATGCAGTCTCATATCATAATCCTTAATAAGCTCCAACCATCTCCTCTGCCTGAGATTTAACTCCTTCTGCGTGAAGATGTACTTCAAACTCTTGTGATCCGTGTACACCTCACAATGATTCCCAATGAGAAAATGTCGCCACGTTTTTAGTGCGTGCACCACGGCTGCTAACTCCAAATCATGAGTAGCATAATTCAACTCATGAGGCTTAAGCTGTCGTGAAGCATACGAAACAACTCTTCCCTCCTGCATAAGCACTGCTCCAAGTCCTCGACGTGAAGCGTCACAATACACTTCATAATCCTTAGTCTGATCTGGCAGAATAAACACTGGTGAGGTAACCAAACATTTCTTCAATTCCTGGAAACTAGCCTCACACTCCTCAGTCCAAATGAACTTAGTATCCTTCTTCAACAACTCTGTCATAGGCTTCGCAATCTTCGAGAAATTTTCAATAAATCTCCGGTAGTATCCTGCGAGTCCAAGGAAACTCCGGATTTCTCCAACTGTTGCTGGTGCTTCCCAGTTTGTCACAGTGACAACTTTAGTGGGGTCTACTGTGATACCTTCTCCGGATATAACATGTCTGAGAAATCCAACTTCTTTCAACCAAAACTCACACTTGCTGAACTTGGCGTATAGCTGATGTTCTCTGAGCTTCTCGAGTACCATACGCAAGTGTTCCTTATGTTCCTCTTCATTCTTCGAGTAAACCAAAATATCATCAATGAACACCACGACGAACTTATCCAAAAACTCCATAAACACCTTGTTCATCATGTTCATAAAATATGCTGGGGCGTTAGTCAGACCAAATGACATAACGGTATACTCATACAGCCCATACCTGGTGGTAAAAGCCGTCTTCGGTATATCTTGCTCCCGAATCTTCAACTGATGGTATCCTGATCGCAAATCGATCTTGGAAAACACCTTAGCTCCTTGCAACCGATCAAACAGATCATTGATCATTGGTAGTGGGTACTTGTTATTGATTGTTACTTCATTCAATCCGCGATAATCAACGACCATTCTTAACGATCCATCCTTCTTCTCCACCAGAAGTACTGGCGATCCCCAAGGCGAAGAACTTGGGCGAATAAAACCTTTGTCCAACAGCTCCTTAATCTACTTCTTAATTTCCTCCAAATCTTGGGCTGGCATCCTGTACGGTCTCTTGGATATCGGCCCCGTGCCTGGCAGTAGTTCAATTAAGAACTCAATGTCTCTATCCGGTGGCATGCCTGGCAACTCTTCTGGAAATACATCGGGGAAATCCTTTACCACTGGTACTTCCTCCTGCACAACTCCTGGTAAGGAATTTACGTGTGCTCTCCTCGGCTCATGCCGTGATACATACTTGATTCTTATTCCTTCTGGTGTCGTAAGCAAAATCGTCTTGCTGGCGCAATCAATGTTTCCTCCATACATCGGCAGCCAACCATACCAAGAATTACATCCAAACCTTGGGATTCCAATATAATTAAATCCATTCGGAAAACATGCCTTCCTATTCTTAATGGCACCTGAAAGCATCCTTGACTGACCATAAACTCAGCCCCCGGTGAACTTACTAGCATGGGTGTCTTAAGAGTCTTAGTGGGCAGGCTAAACTTATCCACAAATCCCCTTGATATGTATGAATGCGATGCACCAGTATCGAAAAGAACAACTGCAGTAAATGCCTTAACCAAAAACTTACCTATTACTGCATCTGGCTGAGCTTCAACCTCCTCCACGATAACGTGGTTCACTTGCCCCCTGTTGAAAGGGTTCGGCTTCTTTCCTGAGCTTCCATTGCCATTTCCATTTTGGGCTTCTGGGCAGTCATTTGCATAATGCCCCGTCTTACGGCACTTATAACAAGTGATATGACTCAGGTCTGCCTTGGATGGTGTTGACGGGTTGGTGCGGCTTTGTCCATTGTTTCCTCCATTCCCGTTTCCATTCTTTGTGCCATTATGATTGTGTGAGCTGACTCCTCCATGAGTATGCTGAAAGTGTCCTCCTGACTTTGGGGTAAAACGTGGCTTCTGCTGAGCTCCAGAATTGTTCTTCCCCTGTGCATACTTTCTCTTACGATTGTCAATCTGCTGCTGCTTCCCTTCAATCATAAGAGCACGATCTACTAACTCCTGGTAGTTATTGAAAGTGGCTACCATCAACTGCATGCTCATCTCATCATTCAGTCCTTCTAGAAACTACTCCTGCTTAGCTGCATCCGTAGCAACGTCATCTGGGGCATAACATGCTAGATTACTAAAATCATCCACATACTGGCCAACTGTCCGTCCTCCTTGGCGTAAGTTGTGAAACTCACGCTTTTTCATGGCCATAGCTCCTGCTGAAACATGGGCAGTACGAAAAGCTTGCTGAAACTGATTCCATGTGACAGTGTCTATAGAGTAAGTGGCTGTAAAATTCTCCCACCATGCCGCTGCGGGTCCGTCAAGCTGATGTGCGGCAAACTTCACCTTTTCTCCATCCGTGCATCCTGCAGTGGTCAACTCCCTCCCTATCTTACGGAGCCAATCATCTGCTACTATCGGCTCGGTGCTACTAGAAAACACCGGCGGATTCAACCTTAAGAAACGTGCCAGATGGTCAACAGGTGGTGGTGGTGGTGGGTTGTTGTTGTTGTTGCCTTGGTTCTGTACCAATGTTTGAATCAAGGTATTCTGCTGCTGAATCAACTGAGTGATCTCTGGCGGAAAAACAAACTCGGGGTCGCGTCTCGGAGGCATCTGAGGGTTTAAAGGGGAGAGTTAAGAATAGAATGAGGTCTAGCGAGATAACACTACCCATATGCACATGAGACAAAACACACAATATCATTCCAATCAATTCAAACAAGAGCTTACAATGGTCTAACTATCGTTACAAAAGTGGTTGGACTAAAACTAATTAAATGGTGGAAAATTCTACTACTGTTATGGTGGTCAACTAGAAAAACTGCTCCGATGCAGATTCCACGATATCTGCTCCAGCTTCATCAACATAGTCATCATCGCTGTCGTCGGGATCCGAGTCAGTGTCGTCGATGATGATATAATTATCTGGGCAAGTAGGTTCATCCTCTTCTCCTCTGGGTGCTGATCTTCCCATGAATACTCCAATCTTCTCCTTAAGGTCGCCGTCCTGTCTCATTAGAGCGACGATTTCTTCCATATAGTCTTTACATGTAGCTTTGAGTTCTTCTTCTAGCTCCTTGATCTTGGTCATAGCCTTCTGCAGATCCTCCATATCTGCGCACATCTGATTTTCCTGGCGTCGGATGTGTTGGTTTAACTCCTGAATATAAGCTGCGATTGATCTGTCCTTCCGGGTAGTGATCATCTCCCAATGCTCATCTAGGCGCCCACAAATCTGGTACATAGTATTCTTGAGATCGTTGTAGTAAACTTCTCCAATTCGTCCCATGGCGATGTGAGATGCCATGCTTTTTCCTAGGCTCCATGTTGGTACATCAAAGGTAAACTCTATTGGCTCCGTGACTGGTGCAAATGTCCTTCCTGGAATGTAGACTTGAATCCTCCAGCGCTCCTCTTCGGGTAAAGTGGTGTTGAAAGTCCCAGTGAGGCTTGGTACTCCTATGTTCAGGTATCTAGTGGCTTCCTTCAAGTGACATCCAAAAGGTGAATTCTCATCTGGTTGTGCGAACTTGATCCTTGCATCCGCCATCCTAAAGAATAGAAAAGATGAGGAGTCAGAAAGGGAAAGAAAGAGTAGTGATCTAAGGCTTAAGCTTAGTGGCCGTGTCCTACAGTTAGCGTGTGCTCTGATACCACCTTGTAGCGACCAGACCTCAAACAGTCTGTTCTCTGTGCTCAGTGTCATCCCTGGATCAGTAATGCTGACACCACACAATACTTGGAGGATTTATAACAGAGTAGCAATCACACACTTATTACATCGAATGTCTCAAAAGAGAACTTATTGACATAAATATGGCTTAAGGCCATCTAAAATCGATAACAACGGAAGACTTGGAAGATAAGCAAGTCCATCAACTCCAACGGCATCACTGAGTATAGAACCACGACCTAAAAGCACCTTACTCGTCGTCAAAATAGTCTGCAACATGAAACGTTGCAGCCCGAAAACGGGTCAGCACATGGAATATGCTGGCAATGTAACACATAGAGAATAACAATGGATTAAGCTACACTACATGCAATTTAGCTAGTGTAAAAGCTCTATGGTTACAGTTTTGCATGAAGCCAATTTTTCCCTACCGCAAAGGAATAAATTTATTTAACTATCATGGTGGTTGTTAAACATTGAGAATGGTTGACAACATTCTCAATCCCAATTGAAAGTACTCATTAAACCCAACAATATTAAATTAGAGTAACATGTTGAGATTCACATGATATCCAGATACTAGATACTCAAAACGTCCATAACCAGGGACACGGCTAACCATGATTAGTTTATACACTCTGCAGAGGTTTGCGCACTTTTCCCCACAAGACTCGATCTCCTCCGTTGGATTTCTCGCACTACATGATGTTTGAGAAACGAATGACGGAGACATAGTCTTTCAGAAGCACTAGCACCTTACATGTGGGTAGACCGGTACACCTACTTTCCCCTACATCTGCTAGTCTACCCGTAAGAGTTCGCACAACTTAGTCAACTATGCCAGAGCCCATAATGGCTTGTGGCTGCACATGTAAGTTTCTAGTTTGAATAATCTCATGATCCCTTTGAGCCTGGGTGGCGGTCCGAAGAAATACAGGCAAGTCCTGATAGAAACCAGGTGCCTCAATCCACCCAGATGTGTGTTTAAGTTGCCACCTTAAATAAACCTTTGATTAACAATCTCACATCTGTCATGGATACACTCACCCAATCCACGTCTACTAGCATAGCATGGCATAATAAGCAAACATAGAAGTAACTCCCAAAGGTTTGAAAATAAAACAGGTATTAGGTACTACCTCATCTACTTCCCATCCCACAATTTAATTAGATCCTAATCATGCAATTGTTTGAGGATTGATCTAATGCATAAAATCTGGGTAGTAGAAAAAGTATGATCAAAGTGTTACTTGCCTTGCTGATGATCCGCAAAACCTAGAGACTCGAAGTAACAGGCGGCGCACTCCGGGTATTCTATCGCAGACAAACAAACAAACAAACATACAATAAGTACTCATCTAATGCACAGGTAAAATTCGAATAGAAGATCTAACCAGAAAGTTCAACTTAAGAACTCCGGTTTGCAAAAAGAACCAAATCAAACAAAGCAACGAAAGTCAAACGGCGAAAGAAAACAACTTTGTTTTACTAATCTGGATCTAAGTCAAATTTTACAGAAGCAAAAACTTGTTTAAGTTGATTATTCAGAAAGAGGGTTTCGAGACGAAACTCCAGGCGCTTGAATCGCCTGATTCTGATAAACGAGCGAAAAGTTAAACTAAAACGAAAATGGGATCAGGAATCGCGATCAGAAAAATCGCGGATTAAATCCGAGAAAAAGAAAAACGACGAACGGGCTGACGAACGAACGTTCGTTGACTAAACAGATCTGACGAACACGTTCGTTAAAACGAATGAACGAGCGAACGCTCGCTAATTAACTAAACCGAAGAATAAAATAAAAACCGGTCTAACAAAAAAAACGAAAAAAAACCGAAGAAAAACCGCTCAGTTTTATAAAAAAACCGGCGCGGATTATGAGGTGCGGCGAACCTCGGGCAGCGAGGTCGGCGAGGCGGCGGCGGCTCCGGCGAAGTCGGCGGCGGGGGCGGCTGGCGGCGGCGCGGTGCTCGAGGCGGCTAGGGTTAGGGTTTCGGGCGCGGGGTGGGCCGGCGGCGGGATCTGGTGGGCTGGGGCGCCGGGGGTGGCGCTTTATATAAGCTGCCCCGAGCGGAGTCCCGCTCGGGCACGGCCGAGAGGCGGTGCACGTTTTTTAAATAATTCCGCGCAGAAGAAAAATAAAAAGAAATACTAAACGGACTCCAAAAATCCCGAAATAAATTTTCCCCAGCTTCTAAAATCAAGCCGGACAAGAAGAACATTTATTTGGGGGCCTAAATGCAATTTTGAAAAACGCACATTTTTCCTAAATTCAAATAAAAGGCGAAAAACTCCAAAATAAATCTTATTTGATTTTTTTATTAAATCTTCATTATTTCTTTATTTTGGGAAAGTCATTTTATTCCCTCTCTGAATTTTTGGTAGTAGAAATAATTGAGGATAAAATAAATAAAATCAATGATCCTATTTTCAAAAGTTGAGAAGAACTCAAATAAGAAAATAACGAAATCCCCAACTCTCTTCGTGGGTCCTTGAGTTGCATAGAATTTCTAGGATCGAGCCAACAATGCAACAAAAATATGATATGCAATGATGATCTATGTATAACATTCCAAATTGAAAATTTGGGATGTTACAGATATAGCTTTATTCATATCCATCAGGTTCAAACAACCAATGCATTATTTGATTCGCAGGTACACATGTTCAAGAATTACATAAGCACCAAATAAAGAATGATGAACAAGAGTTGTATACTTGTATTATTAAATATGGTAAAGAAAGAGGCGAGAGACATTATGTTTGTTGAACAAGGTGAAGTGGAATGGCCCTATTGTGCTCTCCTCGATGCAGAAGGCATGCACGACTCTAGTCCAACCCCTTGCAATAGCCGGCCGCCAATCATGTAGTTTGAGAGGTAATCTTGAGTAAACTGCTTCAGGATTCAGTTCAAAGGAAAAATATTCAGACATCATCATCTAACACAACTCATTACGGGCAGTATAAAGAAGGCTACAGAGTTCTTACTTACCATCCTGCAGTTCACTGTTTTCTTGCACAAAGTGTAAACAAATAGTTTGATTGACATCTTTTGTCCCATTTTAATAACAAATCTTTATCAGTTTCCTCACTTGATGATGGTTCATAAATATCTCATTGCCCCATACGCAGAAAGGTTCGAAGTGTGGATCTTTGGCAATGACATATGTACCTAAAAGCATCAAGTTAATATTAGAAGCTAAACAACAATTGCAAAATGATGTAGTACAACACTCCCTCCATCCCATTATATAAGATCTTATTACATGTATATCTAGACATCATCAAAGCATTAAGGTAACACTCTTCCTTGTTGCTATGTAGCCTGGGATTGCATATTTAGTCATTCAGTACACACTGGTACAACGAGGTGCTATACAAACTGTTTTTAACCCCTTTTTGCGACGACATTTTGAACCGTCGCCAACTGAGTGTGTGCGATAGGGGGGGTCCTTCCCACATGACCTAGAAACCGTCGGGGATAGTGTTGGGGATATAGCTCCGAGGTTTGACCTGCCCAGGAGGGGTCGGGTTACACTGTTGGCGGTTTAACAGGAAGAGGGTCCAAGGAGGCCCAAGGAGAAGTACGTAGACGATGGCTCTTGGAGGCAGGCCTGGTGAAGGCCCAATACCTGGGCCTGTGAACCGCCGTATGAAGACTTGCTCTGTAAGACTTGATTAGTTAGAAACCGAGCGACCATGTTGTGTGAGCCGACCGGGACTCTGTAAGCCTCTGGGTCTCAACCTGTGTATATAAAGGTGAGACCGACGGCGGGCTAAAAAACAATCAATCGAGAACTAGGTCAAGCGTATTCACTCCCTTGTAATCAAAACTCCAGCAATATTACTAGAAGCAGGAGTAGGCTTTTACCTCCACCGTGAGTGGCTGAACCTGGGTAAACTCCTTGTGTCCTTTGTCCTGTTCAACCCCTTCAAGATAACTATGTTGCGATGGCTCCACACCTAAGACCTTTTGCTAGGACATTTGCCGTGAAAAATCCACGACAATTGGCGCCCATCATGGGGCCAGAGCATGGTGGTTTCAAGTTCTTGAAGGGCAGTTTCTTGGGGATCAAGGGATACACTATGGGCCGGATGACCAAGAGTCGTCGTGGCAAGATGTACATCGACGACGCTGGCTGGGGTCCTGAGGCCGGCTCAATCGAGTACGGGTATCGGGTCCCTTTGGTGGAATTCAAGTCTTCATCGGCATGATCGGCGAATCGGAGTCTGAGCTGGACGCCTGCACCGACACCGTTGAAACAGCTCGATGCGCGAGACCCGCCAGGGTCCAACCCACTCGGAGGTGTGCTTTCGTCGGCTTTGTTCATGGGGCGGATCTTGAGGAAGGTTCCGTGTCTGGTGGATAGACAACCATCTATTCAAGTGACGAGTCTTCAACCGTCAAGACCGAATCAATCTATCAGTTACAAGACGATGAGCTTGGGGGCTATTCTGATGGTAACAGTATTCCGGACCCCTATGAGCCACCGAGCAAGGCTGTTATCTCCATGGCCGATACGCAATAGATGTTGAATTCATCGACTGTCGCGGCTATGACCTCTAGTTCAACGACTGCTGCAATGGCCGGGGCGAGCGGCCCTGTGCGCCCACTGGCTCAGGTCTTATCTGAGCTCTTGGACGCTTTGGCGACTCTGTTAGTCGCAGAGGTAACCCTGGTGACTCAAGTGCAACATAATGCGGAAGTTGCAAATTTGCGAGATGAGGTGGCTAAGGCCCGAGAGGATCTTGAGGCAGAAAATGTCAGGATGGCCATAGAGCGAGCCGCTCTGGATGCTGAGACGCAGCGGATAAGGGCCGAGGCCTTTCGTTTAAGCCTGGACTAGAACGTGTCAAATGATGTTTTAAAAAGGAGATACCAGAGCCATTTACCTTTGCAGTACAAGGGGAGGAATCTTTTCAATACACCTGGAGCAGGACCAAGTAACCTGCCTGGTGTGACCCGGGCCGTCACTACAAAAAAGGACACATCTGTGACATTTTGGGCCGAACGAATTTTTTTGTCATGCTTATGACACTTCTATGACGATAATTGTGACAAAACCCAGTATCATCATAGATGTGGTGGGATCCTACTTCTATGACAAAAAATCATGATAGCAAATGGGATTTTCGTCCTGGGTGGGCCGGGGACGCAGCTGCATGACATTCTTTGGGTTGTCCATGACGGAAAAAACCATGGTAGAAGCGAGGACAAGGAAAATATCGGGGAGTTGCCGGTTACGGTGGGTGGTCGGGGCTGAGCGATGCACTGTGGTTTGCGCATTTCTCTCGTGTACGCGCGTGTGTGTGAGGCATTGGCTAACTGAACCGGAGCGATCACACGTTACTGAACCCGAGCGATCGATCCCTTGGCTGTTAACTGAACCCGAGCGATTCATTCGCTGCTGACTGAACCCAGGCAATTCCTTCGCTGCTGCTGCTAATTGAACCTGAGCGATCGATCACTGCTGCTGCTTACTGAAGCTGATCGAGCGCCCGTGCGCGTGAGATGTAGCCAGCCGGTGTTGGGTTGCCTCTCAATGAATAGTGATCGTTGCTACCGTGTGCGTGGTACGTAGAACGAGTCGAGATGTGGTGAGTCAAGCTGGTTGGTTGGCTGTGGATGAACAGTTCCAGGTGGGGGTTGGATGAACAGGACCCCGTGGTAGTAGGCCATTGCCACTGGATGAACAGGACCCCAAGGAGGCCGCCGCACCCTAGCGGGGTGGGGGTGGATGAATAGGACCCCGTGGAGGCTCTATGAACAGCAGCCGGGGGAGGCTGGATGAATAGTAGCCGTAGAGGCTGGAGGAGGACGACGATGGATGAATAGTAGCCCGTGGAGGCTGGAGCGAGGCACTAGACAGTGGATGAACAGGACCCTGTTTCAACAGTAGGCGCTCCAACACAAGTCCGTTTCCTCTGTTTTGTGGTGCGCCACACCCCTCCCGGTCAACAGGACCCCGGTTCGACCATAGACACTCGAACACAAGTTTGTTTCCTCCATTTTGTGGTATGCCATACCCCTCCCGATGAACAGGATCCCGTTTCTATCGTGTCCGGTCAAGCAGAAGGTCGTTTCCTCCGTTCTGCGGTACGCCATACCCTGTTTCGGCTATTTCGTCCAAGCCGGTTGGCTCCCATTGAACATGACGCATTCTGACCCAGTCGGTTGCCTCCCGATGAACAAGACGTTGTTTCTCCGTTCTGAACCAGCCAGTTCGCTGCCCAATGAACAGGGCACCGTTGCTGTAGTTCGTTGCCTCTCCATGTACACAAGCCCCGGTCGTCCGTATATATGCGCGAGTACGTGCTTGAGACCCTGCCCGTATGTACGTACGTGGCCGTATTTTTTCCCTGTGGCTGTATGTACGTGTACAAGACTTAGATGGGACTGCGTGAACTGCTATGTCGGGTGCTCTACAACGACACGTGCCGCTACTTACTCGGCAACGGTTCATACTTGCAGAGAGACTGATCAACCAGTATGTACGTACACATTCGCGACTAGATAGACAATGCTACATACGCTTTGACCGGGTGGGTCCCAGCGGTCAGGGAGGATAAGGACGCACTTCCTTGCGTGCGAAGATATAGCTAGTCGGTCCCAGCTGTTAGGGGTAGGAATCATTTTTATTTTGCGAGTAATAAGGAGGCACTTACTTGTGTTCAAAGATGTAGCTGGTGGGTCCAGCTGTCAGCCTCACCGCCTAAAGTCCTGTTCCGATGGTTGTCCTTCGTTGACCATGTTGACCATGCCATGCCGAGAGCACCAAGGCGATGGACGACGGTGAGGCCTAGGAAGGGAATGATGCGGAGCCGGGGAAGACGCGAATGTGGATGCCCATGCGGAGGGGAGTACGTGGGTTGACTGCTTCAGCTGCGGTGTGAGGCTACCGTCATCAGAGAATAACAGGAGGTGTGGGTGAGTATAGAGGGATGGCATGGACAGTGATGGCAGCACAGCCGGACATAGGAGGTAGGAGCAGGCGGCACGGCTGGCGCTGGTTTGGGCGGCTGGAGCAAGAAGACCAGAGATTGAAGAATCACGACGGCAGTTGGATGGATATCATATGGTCACTGCAGCTAGAATCGTTTATATTGACTAAGTTGACAAAGCCCTTGGTACACGTTGATACGTCTCCATCATATCTATAATTTTTGATTGTTCCATGCCAATATTATTCAACTTTCATATACTTTTGGCAACTTTTTATACTATTTTTGGGACTAACATATTGATCCAGTGCCCAGTGCCAGTTCCTGTTTGTTGCATGTTTTATGTTTCGCAGAAACCCCATATCAAACGGAGTCCAAACGGGATAAAAACGGACGGAGAATATTTTTGGAATATTTGTGATTTTTGGGAAGAAGAATCAACGCGAGACGGTGCCCGAGGGGGCCATGAGGTAGGGGGGCGCGCCCCTAATCCTCGTGGGCACCCCGTAAGGCGGTTGACACTCTTCTTTTGCCGCAAGAAAGCTAATTTTTGGAGAAAATCTGGGCGAAGGTTTCAATCCAATCGGAGTTACGGATCTCCGGATATATAAGAAACGGTGAAAGGGCAGATTTCGGGAGCGCAGAAACAGAGAGAGACAGAGAGACATATCCAATCTCGAAGGGGCTCTTGTCCCTCCCACGCCATGGGAGCCAAGGACCAGAGGGTAAACCCTTCTCCCATCTGGGGAGAAGGTCAAGGAAGAAGAAGAAGAAGGGGGGCTCTCTCCCCCTCACTTCCGATGGCGCCGGAACGCCGTTGGGGGCCATCATCATCACCACGATCTTCATCAACACCTCCATCATCTTCACCAACATCTCCATCACCTTCCCCCATCTATATTCAGCGGTCCACTCTCCCGCAACCTGCTGTACCCTCTACTTGAACATGGTGCTTTATGCTTCATATTATTATCCAATGATGTGTTGCCATCCTATGATGCCTGAGTAGATTTTCGTTGTCCTATTGGTGATTGATGAATTGCTATGATTGGTTTAATTTGCTTGTGGTTATGTTGCTGTCCTATTGTGCCCTCCATGTCACGCAAGCGTGTGGGATTCACGCTGTAGGGTGTTGCAATACGTTCATGATTCGCTTATAGTGGGTTGATTGAGTGACAGAAGCATAAACCCGAGTAAGGGGGTTGTGGCGTATGGGATAAATGGGACTTGATGCTTTAATGCTATGGTTGGGTTTTACCTTAATGATCTTTAGTAGTTGCGGATGCTTGCTAGAGTTCCAATCATAAGTGCATATGATCCAGAAGAGAAAGTATGTTAGCTTATGCCTCTCCCACATAAAACTTGCTACCGGTCTAGTAAAGTAGTCAATTGCTTAGGGACAATTTCACAACTCCTACCACCACTTTTCCACACTCGCTATATTTACTTTATTGCTTCTTCATCTAAACAGCCCCCACTACAAAAAAATACACTTCCATGATGATACGTGTTTGTCATAGTAGGTCGCATTTTCTATCATGCATGTACATCCATGACGATTTTATGACAGAATCAAGATAGTCATACCTGTGTTGTCGTAGAAGTGTTCCATGACATTACCAAAATTATCATCACGGAAGCGTCCACTTCCATGACGATAAATCGCGCGTCACAGAAGTACTTTCGTCAAGGGTGAATGACATGTGGCGTCCACCGTAATGGAACACCGTTAAGCTATCGGGCCCGGTTTTGGATCCGATAACCCGTTAACAGCCCCGACCAATGGGGATTTTCCACGTGTAAAATCATCATTAGCTGGAGGAAACACGTGTCGGCTCACCGTTGGGACAGATGTCATCCACTCATTGGACCCAAGGCGCCTATGATACGTTGACACATGGCACGGCCCAACAGAGGCCCATTCCTGTGAAAAGGCCGACCTGTTTGACTTGGTCAAAAGGTGACAGGTCGGCCCACGGAAAGCCTGTTAATGGCCTGTCCGCATATAGCCCATTTACAGCCCGCTAACCCAGGGCCCGTTACGCCCTATCTGAATTAGGCCCAGTAGCGTCATTTGGGCCGTCCAATATGATTCCAGTCTATTTTAACTTCCGGCCCATGTGTGGCCCATGACTTCTTTTAGCCCATATGAAGCCCTTTGTAACTCTTGGCCCATTAACGGCCCGTGGTGAAACTGGCCCGTAATGAACAGTGCATCACTTTATACCCATTAATGGCCCATTATTCCACTGGGCCGTTTCCAGCCCAAGTTATCTTTCGGCCTTCTTAGGGCCCATGTATTCTTGGGCTCATTTGCAGCATTCGGTTACTTACGGCCCGTTACTGTCATTTTCTGCTTGTGGGCCAAATTCAGCCCGTCGTTACAGTCGGCCCGTTTGTGGACCGTTAATACGTTGGGCCGTTTTCATGTCAAAAAAACCCGTTGGGCTGTTTTCATACAGTTATCAAATACGACCCGTTCTGGTCCACGAATAGTACAACCCATGATTGGCGAAATGATGATACGCCCCGTAGAAGGCCCATTGATCCTACGGCCCGTAGAAGGCCCATGGACCCTACGGCCCGTAGAAGGCCCATGGATCCTACGACCCGTACAAAGGCCAATAGATCCTACGACCATAGAAGGCCCATGGATCATACGGCTCGCAGGAGGCCCATGGTTACAACAGTTTGTGTGCTGCCATGATTATTTTGGCCTAGTTACCAAAAATAGGCTATTGTGGCCACTAGAAAAACACACAAAAAGAACTGGAGTGACTACAAGCAAACAACTAAACAAGACAATGAGGAAATAAATAAGCAAGCAATTAACGCTAACCTATTACCGCTATTACACATATTACATCCACTGGGCATCAAAGTTTGCCACCAGTGCAAATATAGGGAACAAAGCAGCATATTACATACACTAGCCGTCAAAATTGGCCACCAGTGCAAATAAACGTGGCAGCAAAACAAGAGCATAAGTGAAACAACTTCAGAAGAGCTCAAGAAACGTTATCCTGGGTATCCACCATGCTGGCAATAAGCTTAGCAAGCTTATTAGCTTTGTCCTGTTTGGCGCTAAAATCCTCCAACGTTAACGCTTGCTGTTGCACCAGAAAGTATGCATCTGAATGCTCCAGGGACTTTCGCAGTCTTTCCGCTTCTTGTCACAGCATAGCTGATCGATGTCTTTCAGCTTGCAGTTGAGACTCAAGAAACCGAATTGATTCAGACAGTGAGTTTGAATAGCGTGTGCAAGCGGTAGTGGCCAGTAACTCGAACACTAAACCAAGACAGGACTTTGGGGTTGTCTCACTATCTTCAAGATAGTCTTCCTTAGCTGTTTTATCAGCTTTGTTGGAGACCAACAAGGATGTGTCACTAACCTGAAGCTTATCTGCATTACTTCCTTTACCATTGCTTAATAAGGCACTCTTCCCCAATATTCTGTCAACATTCTAAAAGAAGAAACAAGCAGACACATAACAGGTTTAGCATGTACTAGTATATGAAACTCATTTCGGTGAACCGGTTCATTAGTAAGGTGGACAGGATTAAACTACCAATTCTTCTATTGCCAAGTACTAGTACATAATAAAAGCATCAAACAAACATATATCTATGTCCTATGGTCACTGCATTGTCTTGCCAAATCAAAATAGAGACACAGTTCAAATCATATCAGTTCAAGACAAAGTAGCAGTGAAAGAATACAAAGCGTGGGAAACTACACGGTACAACAAGATTTCAGATGGGTACCACGGGTCTACATGTACAACAACACTATTGGCTCTGTCGTGATGCTAGTAATATGCATGATATGAGAAGTCAACTGTATACACAATTGAAATTGGAATCAATAGGGCTATTGATAAGAGCAAACCTGTTAAAGAAACGTGCGTGAACATACCTAATGTGCCATTGGAGTTTCGATTGGATCCTTCAATTTAAAAATAAGTTTGTATGAGTAAATACAGTGATACAAGAGCAAAGCAGTATGCACGATAGCAATCATAGTTAAAAAAGGCGCTCCTAGGCTCTAGGCGTTGGCAAAACGCATTGTGCATAACTACGCTTAATCTGTGCATAACTGCGCATAAGCATGCACTTTGGTCAGTAAAGCGCAAGGCGGTGGCAAAACACACAATTAACGCCTAGCGATTTTTTGAACTATGATAGCAATGGAATCTTAAATTAGAACAGTTGTTCTTTAGGTTTAGGCACTTGTTCTACATGAACATAGTACAGTAAGACGCAACAATATAGCACTTAAAATAGAAAATGAGCTCATAGACCTTACCATATTCTTGGTTCGGGACCAGTACAGAACAAGGCGTTCCCAGTCATCGTCCAGTAAATGTGTCTCAAGAGAACGTAAGGGAATTTGATGAGTTTTTTTGCCGGTGAAGTACGTTTTCTTCAGGTAATTCCGATACTGCCACCAAGCATTCTTGAAGATAGCAGAGGTATTAGCACAGGTTACCTCATCCTGAGTTTCTAAATCGGTCCTTCTCTATAGAGAAAATGGGAAAATTTGCTGTATTATAACTAAGGGAGTCCCGGATTAGGGGGTATTCGGATAGCCGGACTATGACCTTTGGCCGGACTCCCAGATTATGACGATACAAGATTGAAGACTTCGTCCCGTGTCCGGATAGGACTTTCCTTGGTGTGGAAGGAAAGCTTGGCGATACGATATGTAGATCTCCTCCAATTGTAACCGACTCTGTGTAACCCTAGCCCTCTCCGGTGTCTATATAAACCGGAGAGTTTTAGTCCGTAGGACGAACAACAATCATACCATAGGCTAGCTTCTAGGGTTTAGCCTCTCTGATCTCGTGGTAGATCAACTCTTGTACTACCCATATCATCAATATTAATCAAGCAGGAGTAGGGTTTTACCTCCATCGAGAGGGCCCGAACCTGGGTAAAAACATCGTGTCCCTTGTCTCCTGTTACCATCCACCTAGACGCACAGTTCGGGACCCCCTACCCGAGATCCGCCGGTTTTGACACCGACATTGGTGCTTACATTGAGAGTTGCTCTGTGTCGTCACCGTCAGGAAGGATGCCGCACCCCGTCTTTAAAGACGGCGCTGTTGCTAAAGGAGCTTTGGTTGTCGGCCAAACTCTTTGGCTAGGCAGGTTTTTGATGACCGCCTGTTCGACCGCCGCGCCGACGATGACCTCTTGGGTCATCGAAAGCAATCTCCACGTCAGCTCGGAATTTGCCGAGCAGTTAGATATGATGGAGCTCTCTTCCCTAAACGAGCTCTTGGATCGCATCGCCTCCCTGGGAGTCGCTACAGATTACGGCCAGATTGGGCTTAAACCCGATCAGAGAGAGATTGACTCTCCCCAGGTCACCCACCATGTTGAAGTGGTGGAGGAACAATACGGCTAATCTTCGCCCATCCTAAGGACCAGATGTGTCCGGATTCCCGATCCCTCCAAGTCGGACATCCACGGAGGGGAGGACGTCGCCCAAGCCCTGAACCTAAAGTCAGGCAGCAGGCCTGATTCATTGAATAACGTCCAAGAAAACAAGCTTTCGAGTTCGGAAACTCTTTGGCCCTTGAGTCTTATGTCGGGCGAGGTTCCGGATTTAATACCACCCGCCCACCCAAATATAAGGGATCTATCCCTAATTCGGCAAGAGCCTAGGGAACCAGTGCATCACTACTGGGCCAGATTCCTCCTGGTTATGAACAGGATACATGACTGCCACGAGGGAGATGCAATCTCATTCTTCTGCAACAACTGCACGGACACCGGAATCCTTAACGCCATAAGTCGCCGCGAAATTACATGCTTCGCCGACTTGACATCCATAGTACGAAAGTATTGTGCGACAGAAGGCGTCCGGAAAACTGAAATAAAATTCTAGGACAAACCGACCCTGAATACAATACCGGTCCAAAACAAAAGGGCGCATTATCGCCAGGCACCCAGACCAAATAGCAAAAAACAAAAACCCTCTACAGGGTATGGAACCGTACTAGAGGGATTGCTCAATGGACCCTGTAAAATTCATAATACAGATGGCGTCACACCAACTCATAGCCTTAGAGCATGTTGGATACTCCGGCAGGTGGCCAAAAGTGGCGAGGAGCTTCTAACTCCAGAATCCGCAGAGCACCACCCCACAAACGCCAGTACGGTGTCGACAGTCTTCGAGACTTTCGCATCAAACAATGCGAGGAAGCGAACGCTCCGCAGCCTTACCGAAGTCTACCAAGTAGCAACAATAAACCCATGGAGTGACACGGCTATCACCTTTAACGCCAGTGACGAACCTAAATTCCGGACAGCCCGAGCACCAGCCGCACTGGTCCTCAGTCCGATAGTGGATGGCTTCCGGCTTACAAAGGTACTCATGGACGGTGGCATCGGACTAAACCTCATATATGAGGAAACCCTGCGCAAAATGGAAATAGACTGGAGCCGCATTGAGCGAAGCAACACAACCTTCAGAGGAATAATCCCTAGTCGTGAAGCATGCTGTTAAGGAAAAATCACACTGGATGTGGTGTTCGGCACGCCAGATAATTACAGATCCGAGGAGGTCAAATTTCAAGTGGCCCCGTTCAGCAGTAGATACCACGCTCTGTTAGGGCGAGAAGCATTCACAATTTTTCAAGCTATACCCCATTACGGGTACATGAAGCTCAAAATGCCCGGACCCAACGTAATAATCACTCTTGCTAGTGATCCGGACACAGCGCTCCGCGCTGAAAACAAGACAGCCGCACTAGCCCTCGAGGCATTATCCAAAGCCCTAGCGGTCGAGGAACTAACTGTGTTGCGCTCCACGGTGGACAGGGACGACGTGATACTCGACAAAAGATCCAAATCCACCTCCTTCAAGCCGGCAGACGAAATAGTTAAGTTCCAAGTCCATCCAACGGACACTACAAAAACGGCCTCCATCGGGGCACAACTGAGCCTTGACGTCGACGCCGCACTAAGAGAATTCCTACGTGAAAATTGGGACATTTTTGCCTGGCACCCTTCAGACATGCCAGGAATCCCACGCAGGCTGGCCGAGCACAGCCTGAACATCTTAAAAGGGTTCAAACCCGTTAAGCAGACTCTTCGGCGTTTCTCTGAACCTAAGAGACAAGCCATGGGAGAGGAGCTAGCCAAACTATTGGAAGCCGGATTCATCAGAGATATAAAACATCCGGACTGGCTGGCAAACCTGGTAATGGTACCAAAGAAGGACAAATCCTGGTGCCTATGCGTCGATTTCAAAGACCTAAATAAGGCCTACCCAAACGATCCCTTCCCCCTCCCCCGCATTGATCAAATCATTGACGCCACTTCAGGACACGATTCATTGTGTTTCCTCGATGCATACTCTGGCTACCACCAAATCAAGATGGCAGAGTCAGACCAAGCCGCAACGGCATTCATCACCCCATACGGCCCATTCTGCTTCAACACAATGCCCTTCGGGCTCAAAAACGCCGGCGCAACATATCAGCGCATGATTCAGACATGTCTGGCCAACCAGATCGACAAAACTGTTGAAGCATACGTGGATGACGTGGTCGTCAAAACCAAACACGTCGAAACTCTAATAGACGACTTGAGGCTCACGTTCGATAACCTCCAAACATATGACATTAGGCTTAACCCGGAAAAATGCGCTTTCGGCGTACCAGCCGGAAAGCTCCTGGGCTTCATTGTATCTGGTAGAGGAATTGAAGCAAACCCAGCCAAGATCCGAGCTCTGTCACAATTGGATATTCCAAAAGATCTCAAGCAAATACAAAAATTGATTGGATGCATGGCGGCTCTAAGCCGCTTCATCTCCCGCTTGGGGGAAAAAGGCATTACCCCTTTACCGCCTCCTCCAGTGCACCGAACACTTCGAGTGGACGGATGCTGCCACGAGAGGACTTGAAGAAATAAAAGCCATACTGGCAACAAACCCTGTCCTGGCTGCACCGAACATCGGCGAACCTATGTTGTTATACATTGCGGCAACTCACCAAGTTGTAAGCGCAGTCCTCATCGTCGAACGAGAAACGGACGGACACAAATTCCCTGTCCAGAAACCAGTGTACTACGTGTCCACTGTCCTCACTCCATGCAAGTCCCGGTACCCGCACTACCAAAAAATAGCATACGCAGTGTTCATGGCATCCCAGAAGCTACGTCACTACTTTCAAGAGTGTTCGATAACAGTAGCCTCTGAAGTACCTCTTAACGATATCATAAACAACCGTGATGCAACGGGCCGGATTGCCAAATGGGCCATTGAGCTCCTTCCGTTCGACATAACATATAAGCCACGGTGAACCATCAAGTCGCAAGCCTTGGCCGACTTCGTCGCTGAATGGACTGAAGCCGAACTCCCTAAAGAGTACCGCACATATTCCAACTGGACCATGCACTTTGACGGCTCTAAAATGCTGGCGGGTCTAGGGGCTGGCGTCGTCCTGACGTCCCCAACAGGAGATACAGTCCAATATGTACTCCAGATAATGTATACGGACTCCAACAATGCAGCCGAATACGAGGCCCTTCTACATGGCCTCCGGATGGCAGTCTCCATGGGCATTCAATGCCTAGAGGTGCGTGGGGATTCGAACCTCGCGATATCCCAAATAAATGGAGACTTCGACGCCAAAGATCCAAAAATGGCAGCCTATCGCAACGCCGTCCTAAATATGTCAGCCCGGTTCGAAGGACTGGAATTCCACCATATAGCCCGGGAAAATAATCATGCAGCAGATGTCCTGGCACGCATCGGTGCAAAACGCGATGCAGTCCCCCCCAACATTTTCCTGGAAAGGCTATTTAAGCCATCCGTACAGTGGGAAGGGGAATCCGGAATTAACAATCCGGACCAGGGCGCATCACCTGACCCCGAACACCCTGACACAACGAAAGACTCCTTCAATGAAGTCACACCCTCAGCCCACGTAATAATGGCAGTAATTGCCCCGTGGACAGAACCATTCTTAGCCTACTTAACTAGGTAGGAACTCCCTGAGGACCAAAATGAGGCACGCTGCATAGTGCGGCGATCTAAAGCCTATAAAGTCCACGAAGGAGAGCTTTATAGGAAAAGCACCATCGGAGTCCTTCAAAGGTGTATCTCTGAAGAGGAAGGGCGGAACCTTCTGCCGGAATTTCATGTCGGACTCGGCGGCACCACGCTGCAGCCCGAGCCCTTGTGAGCAAGGCCTTCCGTACCAGATTCTATTGGCCGACGGCCCGGGCAGACGCTCAGGACTTAGTCCAGCGATGCATCGGTTGCCAACTATTCGCTAATCAAAGCCACACCCGCCTACCGCCCTACAAACCATACCCATCACCTGGCCTTTTGCGGTCTAGGGGCTTGACATGGTGAGACCCCTTAAAGGAGGAACCCACATGCAAAAATATCTACTAGTCATGGTGGATAAATTCACCAAATGGATAGAGGCCAAGCCCGTTAAGACGGCCGAATCCGGACCGGTGATAGACTTCATATACGGGGTTGTACACCGTTACGGTGTCCCCCACAACATCATTACTGACAACGGCACAAACTTTATGGCCGATGAAGTTAAACTCTGGTGCAAAAACATGGGCATTAAGCTTGATTACGCTTCAGTCTATCACCCACAAACTAACGGTCAAGTCGAGCGGGCCAACAGTCTAATCATGAGCGGCATCAAACCCAGATTAGTGCGATCCCTTAAGGAATCCAACACGCACTGGGTAGAGGAGCTTGACTCAGTACTCTGGGGGCTGCGGACCACGCCGAATCGCACTACCGGATTCACACCATTCTTTATGGTATACGGCGCAGAGGCAGTCCTGCCCTGCAACATAATTCATGACTCACCTCGCGTGCGCATGTACGAAGAAAGAGAAGCCGAGCTCGATCGGCAAGACAGCTTGGATGCATTGGAAGAGGAGCGCGACGTTGCAAAGGCCCATTCCGCATTCTATCAACAGCAGGCTTGAAGATATCAAAGCAGAGAAGTACGGGCCAAAACTTACAATGTTGGCGAACTAGTTCTACACCTGCCGGACAAGAAAAAGGACAAACTCAAGCCCAAATGGGAGGGTCCCTTCATAATCGACCAAGTCCTGACTGGTGGAGCATACCGTCTGCGAAATGCACCGGACAACCAACTCGAGCCGAACCCATGGAACGCAGCACACCTACGAAGATTCTGCGCCTAGTGCCGGACTCTGTGTTCGTCTCTTTCCTCTGTCACCTTCCTTTTTTTTATTTTAGCTGCCTGGTATTTTTCTCCTCCTTCCTCCCTTCCTTCTTCTAAGCCTTTAGGGCCTTGCTTGTGCGATTTGTTCGCGGATAATTGACGCTCTACCCGCGCTCATTATACCTGGGGGCTTCTTTATTAGAAGCTTATATACACGGGCTTCAGGCCCAAAACATGTGTGACACTTCCGCATGAACCTTTTATGCACCATTATATGCATCGATATGACTTAAGTTTTGGCCAAGCTGGGTTGCCTGGCTCCTGTGCTTACCCCTACGTTCCCGTTTGTACGGCTAGGTGGTAAAGGGAGCACCTCTGAGATTGTTACTGCCAGGTCAGCCGGACGTGTACCTCAGACTGGGTGAAGCCGAAAGCTAGCGTTCTTAAGGGAATATTCAGTCGGTGAAATAAAAGATGACTTTTCACTTATTTATTTATCTGCCCCCAGATGCTTTTCTGCTTTTTTCGCAGTCCGGACGTGCACTTTAGGGCATGCCTCCCAGGGAAAGGAACCCTTAACGGAACTATTCTCCCTGGAAGATGTTTCTTACTAACCATGTAATATAACATAACTAGTTGGGCACTTGTCTGCAAAAGCACTTATGACCCTTGCGCCTGGTCTCCGTGCATGCCCCGGTTCTTACATAACCGAGAGAGTATCCGGACACACTCCGGACTATCGGGTCCATAGGTTGAAGCGAAAAGGTCCGCACTGACAAACGATCTACAATCCGGCTAGAAGGCATTATACATGTCATTTTAAAATTACATAGTCAATTTGACTGGGTATATTCTTCTTCAATACCATCCAACAGGCTGTCTAATTTACAGTCCTGTTGGGAATACTTGGCGGCCAACTCTACCTGGCCGTACACTAAACTGACATGGATCTCTTTCCCGTCGGGCCCCACAGGGCCGACCTTGGCCATGTGGTTTGGGTCAGCCTTTGTGTACCGCGTCTTCACCATGGCCCAGGCCTTCCTGGCGCCTTGACGGCAGGCCGATATCTTCCATAATCGGAAGCGCTGCCGCACTCCCTTCAGCTTCTCAGCAAGCTCTCCAAGGCCTTCGGGCATGGAGAGGGATGGCCACAAAGCCTGGACGATGCCCTGCATCGCCTGCCGAACTCGTTCGTGCAGCTGCAACAACTCGGGAAGAAGGTCCCCCGCAGAACCGGGCATTTCCTCACCCGCCGACCTGTCAGCATACCTGCGGACATAGCCCTGTCAGTCGACTTCCTCGCCGAACTCTTTTTTGAAGATTCGTTTAAGCACTTACTAAAAATGCCGCGCCAAAGTCGTCGATTCTCCTTTACAGAATCAGACAGCTGAGCACGAACATCCTTTAGTTCCTCGCCCAGCTGGGTGTTGGCGTCTTGAAGCTTGTTCTTCTCCTGCCTC
Organism: Triticum aestivum; assembly: GCF_018294505.1. Taxonomy (NCBI): domain Eukaryota; kingdom Viridiplantae; phylum Streptophyta; class Magnoliopsida; order Poales; family Poaceae; genus Triticum; species Triticum aestivum. Next base: position 365,251,110 of record NC_057807.1, read on the forward strand.
ACCCTCGTCAGCACGCTCTCGCCGGCCTTCAACTGGCGCAGGAGTTGTTGCTTGTCCGGATTCACTCCGGCCCTATCTGCACCGTTATTGTCAGAATTGCACACATGCCGCACGTCTCAGCAGAATTATCTTTTGAAGCATATATTACCTGAGGGCGTCCCCTTGGCACTCTCTGAAGCGGCCAGTGCGGCCTCAAGTTGGACCTTGCACTCTTCCAGCTCCTGGGACAGTTGCGTATTCTTTTTCGTAAGATCCTGCATTTCGTACGATCCTTAAATTAGTTATCTTAACTGTTTCAAGTCTCGGGGGCTACTGATGTATATAACCATCAGATTTACTCACCCGTATGTCTTTCACATACTGCTTCGTGGCTCTGGCTAGATCATTTTGAGCGGCACGGAGGTATGCATCTCCCGTATTAAAGGCGTCCAACGCCTCTTGGGAAAAACATGCGTCACGAAGAACAGTCCGGCGACGCCTGTGGTTCATGGCACTCTCCACCTCTGAATTGGTGGCAGATAGCCTGTCCGCGTCCTCTGTTGGAGGAACGTCTGGTGCGCGCCCCACGTTCGCCTCCGCTTCCGGATCCGGCCTTGAAGCCTGGCCGGTAGATATAGTCCGGCGGGCACTCTTTTTCTTGAGGAAAGCATGAGCGTTAGCGCGACTCGAGGGCATAAACCTTAGACGTTAAAATTGCGCACCGTACCATTGCGCCGGAGTCTCGATCCGGTCCGCACTTCTTTTTATCCCGCCTGGCTTCGACGGCCCTTGTTGGCTACCCACCGCGGGCTCGGCCCTCCGCCGCAAGGATTTCCCCTGCAAAACAAAACACTATCGGTTTATGACAATCAAAATAAGCATGGATGGATCCTCTGAAGAGTACTGGGACTTCAATCTCGGTCACCTTTGAGGCTGGAAGTAGTCCGGGATAATCGGCCGTAATGGTCACCAAGGTGTTGTCCTTACTTAACTGATGAAACACCCCATCAATTAGATCCACACATAGGTCCGGGTCCTCCTGGGAATCCGGGTCGAGGGCCCATTCCGGGTCCTCAGATTGTGGAGGGGGGATGTTTATTTCCTTCACAGTCTGGCGCAGCTCCTGTGTTGCAATTGCTAGATTAAGTACTCAACCATGGGAATTTGAAAACAGGTAGGCAAGTGAAAGCGTTCGCTCACCCAGCTTGGAGGATTGTACACAGAGAATCCGCCCTCTGGGTTGACATGGAGGAATTCCTCTTCTTCTCCCTTGTACAAAGCAGGTAAGATTCTCGTTAAAGTGGCAGCCGAATCCGGCCCCTTACGACCGCACCGGGTGGCGTCGTCCTCCCCGTTGAAATCCCACATGGGGTGGCCTCTGTATTGAAGCGGCTGCACCCCTCGCGTAATGCATATGGCCATGACCTTGATCATGATCAGTCCAGAATGAGCCAACAACCTTATCCGGTTCATCAAGTAAAGGATGTCCTTGCCAGTTTCCCTCTGAGGGTTCCGCGGGCGCCAGCTCAGGCACTTCTTCAATGGAGCATTATTGAACTCAGGGAGGCCAATCCGTACAGGGTCCGACAGGGGGACGTCATCTATATAGAACCACTCTGAAGGCCAGTCTTCGGACGCCCTCTTTGGGGTGCCGGATAGATATCCGGTCCCAGCGATGCGCCATAGTTCGGCTCTGCCCACTTGATAAATAGACCCCTCCTGAGAGCGGGGCATGAGCAGAACAACTTCTTCCATAACGTGAAATGGGCCTCGACGCCCAAGAACAGCTCGCAGAGGGCCACGAAGCCTGCGATGTGCAGTATGGAGGCAGGTGTGAGGTTGTGTAGCTGGAGGCCATAGAACTCCAGTAGCCCTCAGAGAAACGGATGAATCGGAAATCCAAGTCCTCTTATTAAGTAAGGGACTAGGCACACCCGCTCTCCTCGGGAGGGATTGGGGATGCTCTCTGCCCGCTCTCCGTCGCTATAGGTGGCAATCTCGGCTCGAACCGGGACCATATATGCTGGGGGAAGGAGCCCCTTGGACTAAAGCACTACTAGTTCGCTATGCGGGACGGAACACCGCCCCCAATCTCCGGGCCGAGGGCTGGAGAGGCGAGAGGAGGAGCTGCACCGACCGGCCATGGTGGAATGGATCCCTGTCGAAGGCGCTCTGATGAAGGCTCGTGGAGGGAAGATGGTGTGGGCTGGATCTAAATCCCCGTCTCTTTTATGGGCAGCTCGTTCACGCGGCTAGGGGGATGAATGAAAAAACTCCCTGGCTTTTCGCATTCGTTTGACACGTGGAAGATGGTCATTATTGGGCACAAAAGTTGAGGAGTACAACATGCACTGGAAGCCGGACACTATTCGACGGGTACATGGGATTTGGAGAAGAACCCGCCTTGCAATGCCAAGACAAGTTTGCGCACCGGACTCGTCGTCATTGAAGCCTGGTTCGGGGGCTACTGAGGGAGTCCCGGATTAGGGGGTATCCGGATAGCCGGACTATGACCTTTGGCCGGACTCCCAGATTATGAAGATACAAGATTGAAGACTTCGTCCCGTGTCCGGATAGGACTTTCCTTGGCGTGGAAGGCAAGCTTGGCGATATGATATGTAGATCTCCTCCAATTGTAACCGACTCTGTGTAACCCTAGCCCTCTCCGGTGTCTATATAAACCGGAGAGTTTTAGTCCATAGGACGAACACCAATCATACCATAGGCTAGCTTCTAGGGTTTAGCCTCTCTGATCTCGTGGTAGATCAACTCTTGTACTACCCATATCATCAATATTAATCAAGCAGGAGTAGGGTTTTACCTCCATCGAGAGGGCCCGAACCTGGGTAAAAACATCGTGTCCCTTGTCTCCTGTTACCATCCACCTAGACGCACTGTTCGGGGCCCCCTACCCGAGATCCGTCGGTTTTGACACCGACAATAACCATCATGGAGGTAGGATGTATGGGACAAAGCAAAGTAATTGCCATTAATAACATTACTTACACATAACTCCTGGACAAACACCTGCAACTAGCATTTTCCTTCATCTTCAGTATAATATTTTCAAGATGGGAAGATACGCACATACGATTTAAGAACATCAAATGCGATAGCTGCTAAACTACGACTAGCTGGTTGTGCTTCCTCCACAGGAATAGGCGTACTAACTGGTGGAGTTGGGGTTTGTCGTGGTAGTACTGGCCCTTTGGGCACTGGAGCTGCCTTACTAACTGCTCTTGTTTAGGAGCTCTGTGGTGGAGATGGTGTTGTGTCAACAGGAACTGGGTTACTATCTGTTGGGGTTGGGGTTAGATTGGGTGTAGCTGGTTCTCTGTCCATTGCAGTAGGGGTACAATCTGCGAGAGTTTAGGTTATGTGTGGTAGGGCTTGTTCTTGTGCATGTACAACCGGGGTGCTATCTCCACCAAGAGGTAGCACTGTTTTATTTGAAGACCGTGTTTTTAGTCCACTGGATACGGGCATCACCCGCTCCAATTCAAATGGTTGATAAACAGGAAACATAGTTGAATGTACAGGCATTGTATGAGATACAAATGCAATAGATAGTGTGGAAAAAAGGCATGAAATAGTTGACATGCATATTGTTTAACTAAAACGGATAGCATGACATAATTTCACATATATGATGTCTATCTAAACTGGATAGCATAGCATAACATAATTCAAAGATATGATGAAAAATTAAACATGATCGCATGACATAATTCACCTACATGGTATCTAAGTAATCAGGATCACATCATTTAATTCACATATGTGATTTATATGCTAAACATAGGGCATTCGATATGATGTCTGAACTAAGAACATGGTGTTGAATATTGTGTATATGATGTCTAAACTATGCAATGCAAGACACCATATGCATGATATGAGCAGTATAACCGTGCCAAGTTTGAGCATACACCTTGGTGGGGGAATAGGACTGGTCATCTATCTCTGAATCCATCTCTGAGGAGCTATCGGGACCCAACCAGAGATCTGCTTCGACGGGTAGCACTATCTGCTCTGAAGGCCTTGTTTTCACTCCAGATTTTTTCATCTCCCACCCAAATGGCTGTTTCACAGGAAGTGTAGTTTAATATACAAACATTATCGACAAATGGAAATGCAATGAAGAAAAGGATGGGTAAGATATCATTCAAATATATGATGCCTGGTTAAATAGGATGGCATTGCACATTTCACATATATTATGGCTAGGTAAAAGACATGAGACTGCATAATTCCCATATATGATATAGAAACTAAACAGGTGGCATTACAGAACATGTCTAAACTAAGAAGATGACATATATGATGTCAAAAGTAGGCACTTCAAGGCAACATATGCATGATATGACTAACATCATCATGCCAAGGTAGAGCAAACACCTTGTGGGATAAATAGGAGTGATCAGCAGCGTCTGAATCCGCCTTAGAACATATATCTTCCTATGGATTACAATCTAGAGAGGGGTGGGGAGGGTTTGCCATTGAACCCACCATGGAGCGATGTCTGCATGACATTGTATTGCCGCGCAAAACTCTTCTCTTTTTCTCTACATGTTCAGCATGACTGTGTACAATATCTGACATGCATACAAAAAAATATGGTGAGATTATGTAAGGAGAGCATGCAGAAATTTAGAGTGATGGTAACAACCAGTGGATGGATCCAAAAATAATGATAGCAGGCTGATGATTGCTTTAAATTAATAAAAAAGACAGATGATGATTGCTTTACTATTTGTTTCCCACCCAAGATGAACAACATAGGCATACCCTAGGTGAACCAGATATTAGATAGACATACTATTCATTGCTGCCTTGACATGTGCCCCACAACTAATTTAGAACTCAACTTTGAACATTAATTTGGACCTGACTTGGAGTCCAAGAGGTGAACAGGACAATAAAGTAGCAGGTAATTTTAAGCAATGCATAACATAAGCAGAAACAAAAGAGTGCGACCTCTCTTGTGGACCCGTGTACTCCTCAGGTTCATCTGCTGAGTGGATGATGGTGATGCCGTTGCGGTGGGTGCCGACGGCAGGGAAGGAGATCTGAGGCGGCGAAAGACGGCCAGGAGTCGTGATGTCTGGTTTGGTGGATGCTTCTGTCGATGGAGCAGCTCAGGTGAGGTGGACGACGTCGCGGAAGGAGCAGGACAAACCACACAAAGTTTCCTTCAACACGTACCTGTAACTGAAGTAATTCTGTAAGGGCTCATTTGGCTTGCGTGATTCTTAAAACGCAAGGATAGGAAAAACACCGGAATAGGATAGGAATGCATATGGTAAACAGAGCATTTGTAAACACAGGATTTCTGTCAACTTGGGTGTTTGGTTTACACGAATTGGAAGAGCAGAGAAATGCAAAGAAACATGGCCAAAATAAAGTGAAACCATATGAAAGTGTGTACAGTTAGAATGTTATTCTGGCACTAATGCACTTGGTCTTGTTTTCATGCATAGGATTTTGAAAAGTAGGTCCAAGTGGATGTTTTGCTTCATTCCTTTCAACAAAATGCATGAATAATTGAATAGTAGAGTGCCATTGGAAAATTCCCTATTGCTATGTTTTTCCATTGAACCAAAATAGCCCTAATGGATCGACGTGAATGTACAGTAATAAGTGATGCAACAAGTGTACAACCTCTTTGCCGTAGCCGTGTCGACCTCAACATCATTGGGTTGGTCGCTGAAGCAGTTGAGGCAGAGGTGGCTGTCGGAGGTCTGGAGGAAGATCTGAGGAATCTATAGACGACGTCCAGGGCACTACTCTATTGTGATGGATCGTTCTGTCGTTGGAGCAGCTCCGGTGAGCCGTAAGACGTCAAGGCTGAAGCAGCACAAGACATACATCATCAATCTCAAGTGGGATTCTAATAGCATCTCCAATAGATGATGTAAAATGGATGTAAAATTACATCACCAAAAACCACCTGACTACAACAGATGAGGTAAAAACTGTTGACTTTGAACTTAACTATCGAAACTGAAATTTACTGTGGAATCTGAATGCTACTGTCGAAACTGAATGCAATGGTAGAAGAGAGGCACTTGACATGTAGTTTAGGGAGGGCCTGCAGTTCATCTTCAACCTGCACCCCCCTGAGCCGCCAACCACCACCGGCCAAACCACCAGCCCCAGCGCCGCCTCGCCGCCCCGAAACAACTCCCTACTGCCACCCTGGCCAGCCCTCTAGCCCCCCCGCCCCCACCCCGAACCCTAAGATAGATAGTGGGGTACCTCTCCAGTGAGCCCCCGTCCCCGATGCGGGTCGTTCTTCCTTAACTCCGGCGAGCCCCCCCAACCCCTGAAAATTGACTGACCCAAAAGTCGATTCAATCGACTGAAGTGTGGCTAAATCGGAGCAGAGCAGCAACACGAGCGAGGGGGAGAGCAGCAGCAACAGCTGGGCGAGTGAGCGATCGAGCGAGAGCCGGAGCAGCAGCAGTAGCGCGAGCGAGCGAGCAAGAGCCGGAGTAGCAGCAGAAGATCCGGCTGGTATGGATGCCGCTGCCGAAGGGGCCTCGCACTGGGGGAGAGCCGCCGTGGAGATGTCGCCCGCGGCGCCGGCTTCAAGGTAGCCGCTCCATGGGGGTGCGGTATGGAGCACAGTCGGCGCCGGGAGGTCGAGTTAAGGAGAAGGTGCAATGCGATGAGTGTACACCCTCTTTGGTGGCGCCGAGTAGGCCTCGACTTCGTCCGAGGAGTCGGTGAGGATGCTGTGGTTCCGGTGGAGCAGGTTAAGGCGGCGCTGTGGGGATGGAGCAGCCGCGATAGACGAGGCGATCGTCGGAGCAGCTCCTTGGAGGTGGAGGGACGGGGCGGCTGAACCGGCGGGACAACGAGATGGATGACGAATCCTCATCCGGGGAGGTGGACGAGGGACGTCAAGCTGTTGCGGTGGACGACATCGTCGGGGAAGAGGCTCCGGCTGAGCAGCAATGAGGTGGCAGATGGAGGAGGGTGGGATTTCGCGGCTGGAGCGGGGAGGTTATGGCGGCCTGGGATTTCGAATGGTGAAAAGGGGGTGATGGGAGGGGGTGAAGCATGACTTAGGGACGCGCTTGTCCAAAATGTAGGGTGTGTTACAAAAGTACCCCCCACCGATTTGAACTAGCGGCCCTTTCGGCTCAGGGTTAGAAGGGGGATTTCGTGTGTTGGGATTTGGCAGCTGGAGGGAGTTTTCATGTGTGTTATAATTTCGGGATAGCAAGGCGCGGGTTGTGAAGGCGCCAGTTTTGGGAGCACGATATCTGAATTTTCGGGATATAACAAGACGCGGGTTGAATTTTAGGGACAAGCCTAACATGTGGTGTACTTGTACGTACCAAATCAATTCGCACTTCCCTCAACCAAAAAGAAAACAAAAAAATAAAACTATTCACACCACACAAAGAGAGAGTCTTGCCCCGTTTTACTATACAAATGCTATTCAAAGCTACTCCCTCCTTCCATCTATATAGGGCCTAATGCATTTTTTGATGCTAACTTTGACCAAATATTAGAGCAATAATATATGACATGCAACTTACACAAAGCACACCATTAAATTCATCTATGAAAGGTTCTTTCAATGATATAATTTTCACATTGTGCATGTCATGTACTATTAATCTTGTCAATAGTCAAAGGCGGTCTTAAAAATCTCATTACACCCTATATAGATGGAAGGAGGGAGCATGAATCTATGTTATGTCCGATTAAATTTTTTCGCTTGCTGTATAATGCATGTAACCTACTCATACCAACATTTTAGTGCATTCCAAATGTCTATACTACCGCTGCAATTCGAACTAAATTTGAATTTGTTTCTCTATTTCAATAAGAATCTACAATCATGATTGTTGCCAACTTCAACCATCATTCGTGTATTACCTTAATAACACACCACATGATTACTATAGAGATAGATATGAACTTTGTGTACTACATGAACTCAAATTCTATTTTTTGAATACACTTGATGTTGATTCCAAATAATAGTACATTTGATGTGCTAACTATATATTCATAATCTAAACCATGCTCCATACGTACACCGTGTTTATCACACAAAGTATAGTGCCCCACCCCCTACATTATGACAAGTATTTAGACCTGAGCTGCAAAAGCCACACATTAGCCCAAATTATAATCAATGTTCTATGTATTATACATAGTACTAGCAAGATGCCCATGCGTTCCACAGAACATCAACATGATCAAGGGGCCTAATTTGCAAATATGGAGAGGGGTGTGGGTATCTTTTTTCAAACTTGCCATAGTTTCCTTCCTATCTGCCAGATATAAATCGGACGACCTATATTGCAGGATGGTAGACACACCATCATCAACAACCCCTTTTTTTATAAGAGTGGAGATAAAATATATTATATGTAGTATAACATGTTCATAACCACACCATGTGTCTCACCGTTATATATATTCACACATGCGCCGGTTTAAAACACTATGATAAATTCTTCAAATATCCGAATTCGCTTTTTATAATGAAGTATGATCTCTATTCGTCTTTTACACCCACACAATCCTCTTATCTTTGTAGCTAGCGATAACTTTCTCTCATGCATGCACACGCTCGCATCCCTCTCACCCTCCCTCAGCATTCTCTAGCTCCATCGCGCAAATTCGTCTTTTCACTTTAGGTCGTTCACCCATGGTGTGTGTAGGCCCCCAGCTCCTTCTTTACGGCACACATCGATCGATATGCCTCTCTAGCCAGGTGTTCCTAGCACAAACACAAGCTTCCCCTCTTCTCTTGTCACCGTCCATGCCTCACTCCCACCACTCGTACTCGCACACTCCTTCCCCCTCGATATAGTATGTCTCTCGTACCATCTCCTAGATGCATCCCTCTCTCTCTATCCTTCTCCTCGTGCGTCATTTGCTTCTAACACACACATGCATGTATACCGATCGATCTCCCAACATATACCTAGATCGACTTTAACTATCCCCCCCATCGATTGACGTACCTCACAAGTTATGTCTATCCTTTCTCTAACAAAGGGCGATTGATCTTCCTATGTAGTTACGTCTGCTTACCGCAACCATATCGTCCCCCCTCATCATTCATGCATGCCTCCTGACCCGTCTCTCACATGCATGTGCACAGACAACAAGCAGCCATCTCCTCTCTTATTGATATTGCGGGCGTGCCCTCCGTTTGTCTAGCAAGCCTATCCCACCATTTGTTAGAAGCAACTCCACTACCACCCCCTCCAACACTCTAGCTCTATCTCTCTCCCAACCTTATTCCTCTCCTACACATATGCATGGATGCCGATCAATCTCCCTTAATACATGAGGCAGATCGATCTCCTTAATACATGAGGTAGGCCTCTCTCCTCCTCCACACATATACCAGCCATTGCACCTCTATAGTTAATTGGGCCTCCCTCTTCCCCCACCACACACCAATAGTCGAGCGCTGTAGGTAGGTATCCATGCCACAGAGACAAACTGCACATGTCCCATCTCACGTTCCAGTAGGCCGGCCACTCTATATCTTTGACGTGGCCACACACAAATTCGATGGCACTCTTTATCGATCGTGCGCGCGCGCACACACACACACATCATCCCTCTCTTTGATTCTATGGACACCTCAAGCTGATAATACCTCCACTCTCTTCTCGTGGATCGCCCCCTCTATATATATGTTATATCCAGGACTCTATCTCACACACATTGCATATGTTACATTTTTTG